>NW_019396355.1:33978-35642 GCF_000591075.1 Eurytemora carolleeae | reverse complement strand
GGGGGGGGGGGGGGGGGAGAATGATTACTGAATTAGGGTTGTGATGTGAGGGAAGGTGGAATTGCTGGAGAAGGGGGGGGGGCATGATGTTTTTTTAATGCAGATTTTGAATTAATTTAATTTGATTAAAGACAACAAGAAAATCTAGACATGAATTGATCAGTTTTTTTCTTCTAAAAAAATATAAACATGAAAACTTGTATTCCAAAACATGTAGTTTACTTTACTGGTTCACAGCAGGCCTGAATTCCAGATAACTCACCTAAAAACAAATATCATTATTATTATCATTATTTTTTTTATCATTATCATTACAATTTTTTATTTTTATACTTATTGTTATTAAACCTTTAATAGTTTAAACTTTTCTATTTGTCAGGCAAAATACATAGTTCAGTTTGCAACTTCAGGTTGCAAAGATGTTGTGGAAGACGATGCCTGGCCGCGTTAAACAAGTTCCACAAGATTCAACAGAATTCAACGGATACGGGGCATAGTACTGATAAACATCTTCACGTGTGATTTTCGATATTTACTCTAAATCTGAACCCTCTAGTAATAAGTTATTAGAAATATATATACTGGAAGTTATTTATGCGTTTTTATTAGAGTCTCACTCACGTCCTCTATAATGTAATGATTAGAAAATACATAGTTCAGTTTGCAACTTCAGGTTGGAAAGATGGAATGATTAGAAAATACATAGTTCAGTTTGCAACTTCAGGTTGGAAAGATATAATGATTAGAAAATACATAGTTCAGTTTACAACTTCAGGTTGCAAAGATAATGATTAGAAAATACATAGTTCAGTTTACAACTTGAGGTTGCAAAGATGTAATGATTAGAAAATACATAGTTCAGTTTACAACTTCAGGTTGCAAAGATGTAATGATTAGAAAAGTTATTTCAGACAAGTGTTTAGCTCCTTTATCTTCCTCCATATTCTTCCTTCTCAGGAATGATGGTGGAGTAAAAGGAAGGGAAGGAAATAAAAACTGTTTGTATGATTTATCTCCAAAGAAGATAAATATGGTGAGCAAATGTTCCCTAGCTGTGCACTAGACGACTCCAGGCTATCTTAAACACTAAATTATAGAAGACCTGACCAGATAACAGGTAAGACTCTTTAATCATATGTATCCTTGCTCCAATTTGTACTTTTCTTTTGTGTATTTTGTATACTATTTCGTAAACCCTATATAATGTGCTAGCGGAACCCAGCGTTGCCCAAGGTATAGTCATAGTTAGTCCCGCCGTTTATCCGCGCAACGGTGCAATGTCGAAAATTACGATTTTTGCTATTCTTTTTCCTGTAAAAGTGGACCCAGACAACTTAGAATCTCAAAACTTGATGCAAGTCAGTTCAGAGGTTCCTGAGTTATGTTCGGACAAACAAACAGACCTGACAGACAAACAGAGGTACAACTTAATATATATAGATATATCCTGAATTTGGTATTCTGTACCTACTTTTCTGTGTCCAATGTATCCAATCTTCTATAGCCTATATCCTAACATCTGAATCTTTGATTTTTAATCCTGTATCATGTACTCTGTATTCTGTACCCTGTATCCTGTACCCTGTATTCTGTACCCTGTATCCTGTACCCTGTATTCTGTACCCTGTATCCTGTACCCTGTATTCTGTACCCTGTATCCTGTA
>NW_019396355.1:22282-33899 GCF_000591075.1 Eurytemora carolleeae | reverse complement strand
TGAATTTGATGAGATTGATAAAAAATTAGAAATATTGAGTAGAATGAACTAGGACAGATATGGGTGTACGTCTGAAGATTAAAGGAGGGGGGGGGGCGTGGGAAATTATATTCCAAAATCATCTATGTCAAGCTCAACTATTTTTAATTATCATTAAGTAAGATAAAATATGTAATTGTTTCAAAAGGGCAAAGACGCGTTTTTTAATGTATATATATCACTTCTTCTTGGTAATGGTACCTTTTGTAAATAAGACATGACACCCTAGAAGTAGAAACTTTACGTCTAATATCTGTTAATGGAAAATAATTCTGGATACGAAGCAGCGCGAATTTCTGGAATGGATTTGAAAACTTGCAAACTATCAGTAATCATTCCAATTATATAAATCTATTCGCAAATTATAACACCTCTTGGTATTCAAGTATATTCGCACATGCAATGTAAGACCGCGATAATTTAAAATCATGCGAATACCAGAAACCTGTTGAACCAGTGCCAAATATTCACAGCATGCAAACTTAGACTTCTGATAATGGCATAGGGTCGCAAAAATGCGTTTTAGCAATATAAATCGGTGCTAAAATATATCCTATCTAGTATCTAGCTACCACTGGGTTCAAAATCTGCAAAAATATGTTTTATTAAATTTTCTTAAATAATAGTAATGGCAATACTTACAACAAATTGGAGATGATTTATCAAAATCTGATATTCTTACAAATATAGTTTTATATAAATGTAAACAAAGGTATCTTTTTGGCCTATATACAGTTAAACCCTAAATAAGCCATACATCGAAAGAATTCATCAAATATGTCGTATTTTGGATTTGATCGGCGCTAAATATCTCTATTTTTCATCAGAACAGGTTGAGAGATTTCAAGTGTTAAATACCATTACACTGCATGTATATAGATATACTTTAGATCGTTTAAAAGATTAGAAAAAAAGAATTAAATCTAGATTTTAAACCCTGAAATTACAAAACATTCCGGGTCTGCATTTTCATTGTCAAACCGACAAAGTAAACACTTAGGAATTTAGAACGGGTTATTCGACAAGGATTATTCCTTTTCGGGGATTTTTCTTAATGTTGTAGAGTCAATTGTATTCAAGAAATTAATATATTTTAGAAGTACATTTATTGCTTTATATTTACATCATGAATAACGAGTGTATTAAGGAGAGGAAGATGAGTAGCTTTACCAAAGATATTGTATATATTATCTTTGAGCTTTACTCTGTTTCCAGAATATGATTTCCGGATTTTATATTTCTCTTTCGGGAATTTTATCTTTTACAATATACATATTGAATGTATAGGGTTACCAATAAAGTGTGAAACTTTTAGGACAACCTGATAGGATAGGCAGACGGATAGGCAGACGCATAGGCAGACGGATAAGCAGACGGATNTTTAAATTAGTCCTTGTACTTACTGATTACACAGATAGGACAAGAGACGGTACTTTTAAATTAGTCCGTGTACTTACTGATTACACAGATAGGACAAGTAGGCTTTTGTTCCATTCGTCTTGTAACTTAGAAATCACGAGATAGTTCAGTCATATTCAGAAAGAGCCGGAATTAATTGACATCTAATCAGGCGATAAAAAAAGTTTATATTCTAAAAAAAGGCAGACCACATTTTGGAAATGGCAAGAATAACGCTATTTTGTGATTATTGTTTCATCAATCATATTTGTAAAATTAGATTGTAATGTTGTCTAATTAATTGTAAATTAATTACGGGTCTTTCTGATTAGCATTGTATACAAGATACGTTTTTGTTTAACCAGATAGTACAGGAGTGTTGTGTTGTCACATTGTGTCAGCTCTAGTTCTTACAGAATACACAGATCGGACTGTGAATGTAGTTTTTGAATATGTTCTAGAACTACAGATTACACAGATAGGTTTGCGATGGTTTATGACACACGCATATTTAGTTTACAATGCAAATGAAAGCTGAAGTTTCGGACAATTAGTTTTAAAAACCGTTAAGATCCACTTAGTGTTTAAACACGCAGTAAATCCAGCTTTAAAATATCTAACTTATATTATCAGTGATTAGATGATGAAGAAACGTAATCTTTGATTTATCCAAATAATCTCTGTTTCTTATTTTCATTGCTCAAGGGACTGAATGAAAGGGTAATTTAAAGGGACCCTCCATGCAAAGATGACAATGCCCGATTCACACAGGTACCCTTCAAAGATTTGTCTGATTAAGTTTGAATTAGATATTCAAGGTTATAATGCAAGGAAAGTTAATTGCAGTTGCGTTGCAGTTGCGTTCATATTGAAACCAGTTCTATCTGTGCGGAATTTGTAAACAAGAATAGATCAAATGTCGTATTTTGGATTTGATCGGCGCTAAATATCTCTATTTTTCATCAGAACAGGTTGAGAGATTTCAAGTGTTAAATACTATTACACTGCATGTATATAGATATACTTTAGATCGTTTAAAAGATTAGAAAAAAAGAATTAAATCTAGATTTTAAACCCTGAAATTACAAAACATTCCGGGTCTGCATTTTCATTGTCAAACCGACAAAGTAAACACTTAGGAATTTAGAACGTGATATTCGACAAGGATTATTCCTTTTCGGGGATTTTTCTTAATGTTGTAGAGTCAATTGTATTCAAGAAATTAATATATTTTAGAAGTACATTTATTGCTTTATATTTACATCATGAATAACGAGTGTATTAAGGAGAGGAAGATGAGTAGCTTTACCAAAGATAATATATATATTATCTTTGAGCTTTACTCCAGAATATGATTTCCGGATTTTATATTTCTCTTTCGGGAATTTTATCTTTTACAATATACATATTGAATGNTAGTTCTAGATAGTTCTAGATAGTTCTAGATAGTTCTACATAGGTGTTTAACCGAAACATACCAATACATACACATATATAAGAAATGTGTAGGGTGTCAAAGTTATCTTAATTAGATGTTCTTCTCATAAAAGATAAGAAAGATGTAATGTTTGATAAATTAAGATAAGATAAGATAAAAACGAAATCTCATAACAAATTAGTTCAAAATTGAGTTTGGTTGTTTATAGAGCTGTTAGTTGAAATCTAAATCAAGTCATGATTTACAACATTTTAGAAAAGAATCTCGTTTGGTTTTTGTTTTGTCAGCATTTTGTTATTTTTTGTTGTTGGCCACCATTACTTTAGGACAACCTTGAAGCTTATCTCCCCCCCCCCCCCTCTCTTATAGCTCACAAATAACATCCATAATTATATGTTTACGTACCATAACTGTACAAGGAATTCCTTCCAAATGTTACATGTCATGTACTATGCAACATAATATCAAAAGTACCGTCTCCATGGTGGGCTGTGAATAATTTCCAAACACATCTGAATTCATATATCCGTATGGAAAAGTTTTGTTACAAACAGTAAAAATAAGTGCTTCACCAACCCTGTCCCTGGCGTAGACTAGTCAAAAAAGTATTTCGCGTATTTTTCCAGAAAAAAAATGTTGAAAATCCTCGAAATGTTTTTATGTTTTAACACAATATTTACAAGCAGCAAGCCTACTACCAAATATGGTCACAAACCTTTATTGCAGCAGCAGACGCAAAATTATTTAAATTTTCTGCGAAAAGAGCAAAAAATAGGAATTTTAACTATGCTAAAAGGGTAAAGTACTAAGGTATGAACGTATAACCTAACCTTCAATAAAAATGTTTAGGTGGAAAACAAAATCCTTAAATTTACGTTAAAGAAATTGTTTTTGAAAAATGTGGAGGAAAGTGCAAGGAAGATATCACGTCAAGCTGAAGTAAAATTTTACATGTTTTCAATCATAATTTCAAAAGTTCTTAAAGGGACTGTAAATGAAAAAGGAAAAGGGGTATAGGCTGAAACCTAAGAACTTCAGGAGTTGATCAAAACCTATAAGAGTTCTATCTGATGTTCCTGTCTTGAGAAATTGATATAAAACTGTGTCAAAATTATTCAAAATCTTAAGATTTAGTATAAGTTTTAAACAGAATATATTCAGCAACTTATCTGAAACCGACGACATCCTAGAGGAGACTGAAAACCTCAGATTTGCTTCTATTATTATTAGAATTTACCAATTTTTTCAATTTTAATAGATATAATTGATAATATACTTGATACGTCCGTATCACCCCACCAGACTCACACCAATATGGCAGTGCAGTATCATTGTCACGTGATACAGACGGAGATGGAATGAACATTTCTTTTGACCCAAACTGAACGCATAAGATAAACAAGTTCATTAAATTTAATAACGAATATAGATTTATGCAGTCATTCAATTTCAGTTTACATCCATGATAGTAGGATTCAAATTTAAACTAACAGACAGCGTAGGATGACAGACTAACAAACAGCCCGTGACGAATGACAGACAGACAGATATGACAGACAGCGGTAGATCAAAGCACGTAATAGTCGTATTTGTTTATTTTGACTAAACTACGCCTGGAGCCCGGGGTGGGAGCTTATGCAAAGCATTCAGGTCATTATACTTTAATATACACTGTAATAAACATTGAGTAGGACACGCACAATAAACATTTTTTACAGTGTACACACACTGTGCAGATTGTACGGTGTCCAAATTGTACACTGTACAGCCGATTTCATTGAGATAAAGAAAAATGTTGATACATTGATACAGGGATACATACATGAATGCAGCGATTAAAGAATACACAAATACAAGGATTCCTAAACACAATGATACAGAATGAATATACGGATAAATTTACACAAGGATACAAGAAAATATAGTTTAGCATTTTGTAAACAGGGTTACCCAAAATACTTGAGACTTGCAGGGTGATTTGAAACTCCATGGACTAAAATGAAAAAGTTTATTTCTTTTAAAAAAATCTATTGATAATCTACAATATAAAAAAGTAACTTTTTAATTTTTAATTCTGAAGGGTGCTGCAGATTCAGATTTCCAATTAATTTTTAAAGAAAAAAATATTTTTAACAAAACGCTAATTCCGTATTTTTACTCTCCCTGTGCAACTAATGTATTGTATTTTTCTGCAAATGTCTAAGACCGGAAAAGATTATTCCTACCGAACGCAAATACGTAGCAAAAATGTTTCCCAAGCCAAGGAGTTTGCAACAGGATAAATATCGTTAGGGAAGCACTCCTGACATAAATATACTAAAAAAAATAAACTTAAATTTGTTTTAACATTTGATTATTCTTGGTCTTAAGTAAATCAACTTTCTTTTCAGTTTTGATAAGAGATAAGGTTTAAACAGACGTGATGCCTAGTTGGGCAGAGGCGGAATTTAAAGAATTTAAACCGCGGCTTAAATTTGAGACGCGGCTCAAACATGGTTGGTTTCACTTAAAATTGTATTAAATGTTTCATGTTTTAAGCCGGCGTTGCTCAATTAAAACCGGTTTTTGGCGGATTTGAGACGCGGATCAAATTCATTAAATTTTATTTTCCTTGACTGTAGTTGTTAAGTTATTTAAAATTAAAAATTTTATTTGGACTTAAAATATGAATAGCACTCCAGGGGTAATGTTAAAGTTTTTTTTAATGAAAAACGAAAATGTCAACTTAGAATACTAAATAATAAATAAATTTTCGAAAAAAATATAAATTTTTGTTTTTGGAAAATAAATAATAAGAGGTGAAGAAACCTCCATNCTATTCTATTCTATTCTATTCTATTCTATTCTATTCTATTCTATTCCATTCTATTCTATTCTATGTTATCCTGCCAACTTCTAATTAAAATATGCGGATATGTTTCATAAATCAAGAAAATGTTAGACCTTTACATCTTTGACTTACTAATCGTTGAAAATTGAACAAAAAGCAAAACAAAACAAATATAGTCTGTTAACCTACACTATCTTCTTCATCAGTAGATTAACAAGGAAATCTCTCACTTGTACAATGCACTGTGTACTTTATGTACTCTTTACTCTCCCTTGTACTATTACTGCATTCTTTATGTACACGGTAATCTCTCACTTGTATAGTGTACAGTGTACTGTATTTAATCTGTAAAGTGGAGAGGTATTAATTAGTTGAAATATCTTGCCCCCTGAACAATAAACCATTGAGATTAATGTGTTTGATAGGTTATATCTGTAATCTGTGGCTAAAGGATAAGAAAAACATGTTTATTAATGCATCCTGTCCTAATCTACAACCATATTTTCAGGCTTCAGCCCAGAGCATTTAGTTGTGCAGACTGCAGCTGCAACACCTGCAACCACCCATATATACAGTGTGTATATCCTAGAATAAAACCTGCAACCACCCATATATATACAATGTATCATTATAGAATACACCTGCAACCACACTTATATACAAAGTATCCTAGAATACACCTGCAACCACCCATATAGTATCCTAGAATACACCTGCAACCACCCATATATACAATGTATCATTATAGAATACACCTGCAACCACACTTATATACAGTGTATCCTAGAATACACCTACAACCACATATATATAGTGGGTATCCTAGAATAAGACCTGCAACCACCCATATAAGAGTATCCTAGAATACACCTGCAACCATCCATATATACAGAATATATCAAAGAATATACCTGCAACCACCCATACATACATTGTTTTATAGAATACACCTGCAACCACCCCTTTATACATTAAATATTCTAGAATACACCTTCAACCACCCATTTATACAGTAAATATTCTAGAATACACCTGCAACCACCCTGTTATACAGTGTGTATCCTAGAATAAAACCTGCAACCACCCATATATACAATGTTTTATAGAATACACCTGCAACCACCCATATATATGTAACAATCTAGGTCCCGAGATTTCTTTAACTACTTGTCTCTAACTCTAATTCTTTTGTCAATCCTGATGTGTTTCTAGCCTACCCAGGCTTATCACGTCCGTATGAAACAACGATTGCTATGGTACTAATTTATTGATAACAGGTAAAATAGATTGACCGGTCGGGCCGGTCAGGGTATGGAATAAACATAGATAATACAGATAGGTAAACTATATACTGCTCCTGAATTTGCTACATATACAGTAAATATTCTAGAATACACCTGCAACCACCCATATAAAAGTATCCTAGAATACACCTGCAACCACCCATATAAACATAATAGATCCTAGAATACACCTGCAACTACCCATATATACAATGTATTTTCTAGAATACACCTTCAGCCACCCAAATATCTACCTCTGCAACCACCCAGAATGCTCCAAGTGGCTTAAATCTTGTCTCAATTATAAGGATTCCCACTGTATACTGATGATTAATGAGAATAATGTCAGGTTTTACAAATATTAAATCTCTAAATATTTATTTAAACTAATGGAGATAATGAAATATAGGTTTACTGGGTCTCTGAACGCTGCACGCCAGGCTTTCAAGAATAGACTTTGATAAATTATACATGTTCAAATTTAAATTTTTCAAATTTAAATTTTTCAATTTTCAATTTGTCAATTTTCAATTTGTCATTTTCAATTTTTTTAATTTTTAATTTTGATGAATATTTAAATCCAGTCTTGGAACAGTATTATTGGTACAAATATAAAGTTGATATTTGAAAAAAAGTTTAGACTGAATTTTTGTTGGTGGTGAAATTAGTTATATATACCATATAGCTAGATGTATAAAAACACAAAAATGTGTTAAAAGTAACAAGAAAAAAAGTTTATTTTAATATATCAAAAGCATTACGGAAAATTCCAGTTCAAGTGTCTAATTTTAAAAACGTCCTTGAAGGGCAAAAAATGGACATCGTTCGTCCAGAATTTTTAATGATGTTTGAGGCCATTTAAGCTTTAAAATTATAAAGGAAATTACAGAGAGGAAATCATTTTTTCTACCGAAAATATGCCTTTTTTATCAGCCTCGTTCATTTTTGCACTGTGTACACAATAAACCTTAACTTTATAAACATACGTGGCGTGTTCACTGTACACATTTTTCGTAATCTAGGACTCGTGCAATCACGGGATGTGGCAAACCGGATCGATTTCCGCTCCTTATTTTTGTTTTCTCCATACTCTATGCTTATTCTACTCTAGTATATATGTAATGGTTCTGGGGTTTGGCGTATTTGTGCACTAATAATTAATCATCTAATATCTAGGATTTAACTGATGTTTGTATTGGAACTGTGTGGTCCAAATACTAAGTATTATTAACATGGTTTCAGGAACTGTGTGGTTCAAATACAAAGTATTATAAACGTGGTTTCAGAAACTGTGTGGTCCAAATACTAAGTATTATAAACATGGTTTCAGGAACTGTGTGGTCCAAATACTAAGTATTATAAACATGAACTGTGTGGTCCAAATACTAAGTATTATAAACATGGTTTCAGGAACTGTGTGGTCCAAATACTAAGTATTATAAACATGGTTTCATTAACTGTGTGGTTCAAGTACTAAGTATTATAAACATGGTTTACGATTGAAGTTTTAAATTTGTGTTTCAATAGACTACAAGTAAAACTGGAATGCGGGTTTTTTGTTAGGTTTTAAAAAGTTCAAGAAATTATGAACTATTAAGAGGCCCTATATATTTATAAGTTTTCTCTAGCTGCATTAGGCTAAATTTAAATACTTAAAGAGGATAATTTAACAAAACAACGAAAAATCAAAGAAAAAGTTACACCAACAAAAAAATATTAACTAACATTTCTTTCAGCCTTTTATCTATTAAATTATCCATTTATCCACCTATCCATATATCCATCTAACCATCTAACCATCTAACCATCTAACCATCTAACCATCTGACCATCTAACCATCTAAACATCTAACCATCTAACCATCTAACCATCTAACCATCTGACCATCTAATAATCTAACCATCTAACCATCTAACCAGTTATCTATCTGTCCTTTTATCTTTTCATCGATACACATCTATTGTTTAAATATTCTATTGGAATTCTCTAATACTGTAATATTGGAAGATTTTGAATTAAAATATTAATTCTAAAGCACATATGTAATCCTATATCATAACATACCATAACCATATAAAAGGGTTGTACACTGTACACAATGGAACATTACAATTCATTCCAGAGTCTAAAACTTAAGACGTAGGATCAATTCAGAAACCCAGTTTCGTAAATGAGGTAAAGCATTATTTAAAATTTTCATTGAGAATAATATACAGAACAAAGGGTTAGACGTAAAAAACAAATTTCGGTTTCCCAAGTCTGCAGTTCTTTATCATGCTTAAAAACTATAATTCTTCTCCATACTCCCAAACTATAATTCTTATCCATACTCCCAAACTGTAATTCTTATCCGTTCTCCGAAACTATAATTCTTATCCATACTCCAAAACTATACTTCTTATCCATACTCCCAAACTATACTCTTTATCCATATTCCCAAACTATAAATCTTATCCATACTCCCAAACTGTACTTGTTATCCGTATTCCCAAACTATACTTTTTATTAATTTCCCAAACTATACTAGGTACTAGATAGCCATATTACCAAACTATACTGCTTATCCATGTTCTCTTACTCCCAATGGATAACTTTCCCAGATTTTGCATGTTAAATCTCATTTAAAAGTTGTTACGATGAATATTGAATCTAAACTTTATTTAATTCAAAAGTTGTGACCTGTGGTAAGAATCAATCAGTTTTTTTCTACAAAAAAAAGGATGAGACAAAATCCTAATTTTTAAAATTTTTTCTAAATTTTTTTTAAGTTCTATAATTCATTGACTCCACCCCCATCCTCGACTTACCACCCCACCGCCCCTCTCGACCTACCCTCCCCCCCTTCACTAAATCTATTCGATATTTCTCCATTCAAGAAAGTAAACATCATAATTCAACTACAACAGAAGATGTTGGATTTATATACAGTATAAATATATACATCAATATCCTCTCCTTTCAACTTAGATAATATATCTTCATCATATTACCTCCCACCCCCTCCAATACAGTATATCAATGCAACCCTCCAAACCTTAAACCCCCCCCCTCTATATAAACTACAGGGTGTCCAAATAAACAGGAGAATAATAAGACGAAGATTTTTACTCATTAATAAATGAGCTGTCCTAGATGGAGTCGGGGATAGATAGTTTAGCGGCCTAATTCAAATTCTTACGATGAAAGCGATTTAGAACATTGTGAAGAAATGTAGATGATTTAAAAGTTGAATTGTAACCATTAAATACAATCATTATAGATTGATAGCATCTAGACGTTGTGTGTTTTTGTCATCCACGATTTAAAAATAGTTAAAACATAAAATCTAAAATAAAATACAAAAAAATAAAAAAAGGGTTGAAATTAAACCAGAAATACACAATACTCCCAATAGAAATCCTCGAAAAAGTCCTAAAAATGGCGGTGTTACCCCCGGTCCCATTCTCCCAGGTTCCTCGAAACATGACTCAGATCTAGTTTTAAAGCGCGTTGACACGGATTTAAAGCTGAAAGAAGGTGAGCACTTAGATCACTAATCCACGCGCGTCGCGCACATATATTCCATCAGATTAGAGCACACGGCATTATATTCTCTTTATGCGCGTGCTTATTGCTAATATATGTGTTTTCATTCATACCTACGTATATAAGAAATGTATAAATGTATATAAGAAATAACAATGAATTCACCGTAGGTTAGGAAAAAATTATATTTTTAAAATACCGGTTTTTGAACCTGATGATGTAAGACTTTGATATCTCAAGCTTCGAGAATTAGATCTAGCAGATTCGTAATTTGAAATTTGAAATCAGACTGCAAAGATATCGGGATTAGAAGATTAGAGCTTGTTGCGAGTATTCACTCCCTTTCCCCAGGCTCGACTCAGGAAAAATCTGGATGTTATGACTGCGGAGTTTGGAGAAACCAGTTTGTTTTGAGGGGATAAACAAATCAGAATTTGATTCCTGCACCTTGTAAAATTTTTTCAAAATTCTGATTTTTTAAAAGTTTTTTTTTTAATTTTTAATCTAAATTAAGAAGAGAATATTTCTAATGAAAATCAATATAATTTAATAACAAAATTTGAGACTAACTTTCTAAAAAGTAAAGTAGCCCAATTTGGGAATTTTGTTTTGAATTCTTTATTTATAAGATTTATATCTTCTTAGTGTTTTCAAAGATGGTGAGATAATTATTTTAACAAATATTTTTAAAATATTTGAAACTTGTTTCTTAAAAAGGGAACTGGATCGTCTTCAGTTTTTAAAAAAACGATCATTTCGCTCTAAAAACGACGAAGAAAAAACGAATCCTTTTTAAATAAGTTAGTCTTTTCTGTAACAAAAGTATGTCTTTTTATATTGGATGATCGTTAATGACAAAATACATTTTTTGGTCGGAAAATCCTTAGATCAGAAATCCCTTAGGTCAGAAAACTTTCAGGTTATTTCTCAAATAAATAAAAAAAAACTCATTCAAGACAACATTTATAAACTTTAACTTCCTGAAAAAAAGTTGAAGTTATAAAGTTATAAAGCTTTACTAAATCAAGTATACGCAATTATAAAGCTTGACTAAATCAAGTATACGCAATTATAAAGCTTGATTAAATCAAGTATACGCAATT
>NW_019396355.1:4661-22124 GCF_000591075.1 Eurytemora carolleeae | reverse complement strand
TAGATAGTTCTAGATAGTTCTAGATAGTTCTAGATAGTTCTACATAGGTCTAGATAGTTCTAGATAGTTCTAGATAGTTCTAGATAGTTCTAGAGAGTTCTAGATAGTTCTACATAGGTCTAGATAGTTCTAGATAGTTCTAGATAGTTCTAGATAGTTCTAGAACACCCTTCAATTATCTATTTAGGTTTGCCCTTGTTATCCTGCGTCTAAAGTGTATAAATTGCCCCCAAGTAAGCCCCAAACAAGGCTGCAAAGTATAAACGTTTTTATAACCACAAATTTGCGTAGAAAATACAAAAAAACATGTAGATAAGTAGGTTTAAAAATAGTGCAAGCTTTAAAGGCCTATTTAGGGCTTGACAAAAGCAAACTAGACTAGACTAGACTTGACCAGACTAGACTAGACTAGACTTGACCAGACTAGACTAGACTAGATTAGACTAGTCTAGACTAGACTAGACTAGACTAGACTAGACTAGACTAGACTAGACTAGACTAGACTAGACTAGACTAGACTAGACTAGACTATGTAGACTAGACTATGTAGACTAAACTAGAAATAGACTAGAACTTCAACAATGACTACTTCTTGTCTTATTTAGAATAAAAAAGGTAAGTTTGGACCAGAGACTTGAGCAGATATATAAATCAAAGAAACTTTTTTGTGAAGATTTAATAGATTTTATCAAGCTCGAGATCTGGGCGTAAACTTATCTCTAAGGCAGAGGATAGCGTGTTATAAGACCGTATGTTCTTTAAATCTATAAATCCTGTTCCTTCTTGTGCTTGTTAATCTCTCCATTTAAAACTTATATCTGTCCTTAAACCATCCTTAAACCAAGTTAAAAACCCACCGTTAATCATCGTAAAAAAACAGTTTAAAACCACCTTGCCTTCATCCCTCTTCAGATAAAAACCACTTCCCTATTATTATTATTATTATTATTATTATTATAATTATTATTATTATTATTATTATTATTATTATTATTATTATTATTATTATTATTATTATTATTATTATCAACATTAAAATCCTTATTAATATTCATATTATTACTATTATCCTACGTCTGAAGGTTCTGAGACAATGATGATGTAATTGGTATTCAGGAGTTGAATTGTATAAACCTGTTTTGGTGTAAAACTAGATTATCAGATTGCCGAGAATGGCCTCTTTACAATTATATAATAGGGAACACCTTTCTATTCTTCACTTTACAAGCCACCATATACAAATATACTGTTGAATTTAAAAGTTAAAGGGAATGTAAACGTTATTTCAAACAACCTTCTATTTAAAGGTATGACTGATTAAGGATGACATATGTATATCCTTATTTATATACAGAAATGCTTGAAATTTTTTACCTTTTGGTTTTTGTTAGAACTACGGAAATGATCTGTGCTGTGCGTGTGGTTTAACAAGTTTAGTTTATTTGGTCAAATTTATTCCAGATAAAGTTGGGTTTCTAAGCTAGTTTTTAAAATCATTTTCTCTTACCTGTTTCAACTCTATCTTTCTTCAGGTTCCCCAAGGGGGTGGGGGACACTCCTCTCCTGTTCGCTACCTCAGGAACACATAACCCCCCACCCTGTCTCCCCCTGTCAGGGGAGGGGGAGTGATTTCTACTCCCCTCTCTCTGTGGGGAGCGGGTTCTACTCCCTGATCTCAGCTTACTCGTGAAGGGTCCCGGAGAAACAGGGCGGGACGAGGGCGTGGTAGGGGTGGAGAGAAGGGTGGTGGGCGTGGCGGAGTTGAAGAGAGATGAACGCGTGGATGTGGATTTAGGAAAGGACGGAGTAGGATCAGAGTTTCTCTGAGTGGAGAACTGGAACGGTTTCACGGAGATTTGAATCGGAGCAGTGCAAGAGATATCAATCTAAACAAAAACAAAAATATATGTTTTTTTGAGACTTGTTATTGCTTTTAATCTAAACAAAGCATAATTCAAAAGAAAAAGTTATTTTGAAGAGAACATTTTAATGGGAGTTCACTCGACAGTTTGAAACCCCCACGGTAAAATTGATATAATTTTACATAAAATGTAAATCACAACTGTATCCTTCTTTAACTCATATATCTGAAAACACTGAGAGTTATTTCTGTAGTTTTCTTGCCTCATATGGAAATATAATAAAAGATTCTGTAAAAATACGGCGGTTGGGAAAGGTTGATTTTATGATAGAAAATCAATCATTGTGAATCATCGATGGAACTCTTTAATTAAGTCGTTATTCAAATTATTTGTATCGTAGACAGTGAGAACCATAAAATGGTAAAATAAGAAGACGACATGCGAACAATCTTCTGTGTATTTGATGCAAATATAAAATAAAAATCTTATTAAGTTGGGTTAAATGGGTCTGTGTAGTGTTTACTGTACAACTCACACTCGCTGTGTTTTATGTTAAACGGACTATTTTAAATCATAACTTGACAGTCGTCTTCCTCGTACTCATTTTTATGGATCCGTCTGTATTTTGAAAGAATATGCTTACCTTTGATGAATACGGAGAGGTGTGTGGAGATACACAAGACCCAATCTTCCTGCTTGTTGGAGGGGTCAGCGTGCTTAACCCTATTTTCCTGGGATTCTGTGGTGTGGAGGGGAGGGAGGAGGGGAGGGAGCTGGATTCATGCAGATCTAAACTAGATCTTAGATCAGTTGCGCGTTGGTACAGGGCAGCCACACCTTGTACAACAATCCTTTCAAATATGCATGTACCGTACTGTAAAAGGGATTTTTAACAGTATCCATAGTGTAAACTTTTAAATTGAAGATTTCGTGGATATGTGGAAATTTCGAAAAAAGGTATTTAGCGACGTATGAGTGCTGACTGCATAAGTCATATCTGTAAAATCCAAAAATGTTCGCCTTCTGTGCGGCTTTTTTATACATCATTTATTTCTTAGTCGAATGATTTAAGTATCTGATACGGCTTTGTGACCACGTAGCTCATTTAGCTTTCGATTTAGTCACAAGCATATAAGAAATTTAAACATGTTTTTATTTTCAATAGCTCTCCAATCTCTCCAATAAGAAAAGCTATAAGTTTTAAACAGATGAGATTTGATCTTATTTACATTTGACAACGTGAAGAATTTCAGGTCTTCATAATAATTTTTTTCTATTTCTTGTTATTTTCTTAAATATCCGACTATTATCAGAAAAGTTGCAAGTTGAAGAACATTTATATAGTTCTTAAAAACTGTTTAGATGACGTTAGATCTTAGAAAATAGAGGTGTGGTCAAATTCACACAAAAATTTTATGTTTTACTTTTAAAACGTTATAAACCTAACATTACACACATTGTTAAACTTTCTCTACAGTGTATTGTGTACTATTCCGCAGCAGTACAGTGTACAGTTAAGTATTTTGCAGCAGTACAGTGTATAAAGTACTATTCCGCAGTAGTACAGCGTACAATGTTCTATTCCGCAGCAGAACAGTGTACATAGTACTATTTTGCGGCAGTACTGTGCACAGCCTACTATTCCGCAATAGTACAGTGTACAGTGTACTATTCCGCAGCAGTACAGTGCACAGATCTTAAATCTTAAATCTTAAATCTTAAATCTTAAATCTTAAATCTTAAATCTTAAATCTTAAATCTTAAATCTTAAATCTTAAATCTTAAATCTTATCTTAAATCTTAAATCTTAAATCTTAAATCTTAAATCTTAAATCTTATGTCTTAAATCTTAAATCTTAAATCTTAAATCTTAAATCTTAAATCTTAAATCTTAAATCTTAAATCTTAAATCTTAAATCTTAAATCTTAAATCTTATGTATTAAATCATAAATTTTAAATCTTAAATCTTAAATCTTAAATCTTAAATCTTAAATCTTAAATCTTAAATCTTATGTATTAAATCATAAATTTTAAATCTTAAATTCTTAATCTTAATCTTAAATCCTTGTTCTATCAGTCGACATTTTCACAAAATATAAAAAATATTAATCGGTAAAAATCTGTTCCTATGTTGGAGACTCATCGTGTGTATTTTAGGATCAGAACGTGTAGGCCGTATAGCATACAAATTATAATCAAATATTTACAATGCAATTAATTAAAACTGAATAAATTAATATCCACGGCGCGGCCCGGCGCAATCTATTATTTGAAAAATTTTCCTGAGCTTAGGTTGGGTTTCTCTGTCCTGGAACTGGAACTAGAATCACAAGGAACGGTCGTCTTTTCTCCGGTAGATCCGTTCCTAGGAGAGCTCGGCGGAATCGGCGGTCTATTCCTCGGCGGTGTGAGGGATCTGGATTTGTGAGGCTCAAGGCGGGGTGGGGCAAGGTTGCCCCCATTTCTTGGTTCCGTGGGTCGAGGCATTCTAATCACGCGCAGTTCTTAGTATTCATCAGAGGTTAGAGTACCAACCTTATTCTTCACACTTTACCTTTTCTTCTTNAGAAAGGAAACTATTAAAGATAAAATGAGAAAGGAAACTATTAAAGATAAAATGAGAAAGGAAACTATTAAAGATAAAATGAGAAAGGAAACTATTAAAGATAAAATGAGAAAGGAAATTATTAAAGATAAAATGAGAAAGGAAACTATTAAAGATAAAATGAGAAAGGAAACTTTTAAATAAAAATGAGACCGGAGAAAAGAGAGTAAAGTACTAAACAAATAGTGGAAAATATATATGGGAAAAAAGCTCTAAAGATAATATGAGACATGAAAAGGTGAAAGCCGAAAGGATTACAACGAGCAAAGGACGGAGATAAACAGATGATTTACATGGAACATCAAACTCACTCTGCAAGCTGGGAACTATTGTGTTGGAAACCCTTGATCTGGGTCCCTTGATCCCTTGATCCTTTGATCCCTTGATCTCTTTATTTTAGATTTCCCACATTTTCTTGCTCTGTCATTGGTTTAATTAAAACAATTCTGGCTTCTGATTGGATGTTCACGGATATCTGATTTGCACGTTACGGGATAAGGATTAAGATTAAGTTAATCTGTTTATTAAAGATCTCGATATCCACAATACAAGAGATCCCAGCTCAGTTAAAAATAAAAAGCGACGAAAAGATTAAATAAAATGAGAATAAAAGATGGCGACAAAGAATCGTGCTGATTCCTTAAAGAGAGTTTTGGTGATCCACTTGACTCAATACTTTCACACATTTCTCTACAAAATAAAACAAATATATAGTCATTCTTAACTAAAGGAATCGAGTTTTTGCCACAAACTCAGATTTTATAATCCCGATAAATTGTATTCTATTAGATGAAAGAAGTTTAAAATATATAAAAGGTTTATACAATCATGTTGCAAAGATATAGGGATTATAAAATTTGTGTTTGTGGCGAAAACTCATTTCTTTTTTTTTGTTACAGATTAGGAAATTATACAGGAAAAGTTTTTTTATGGTGTTATTGGGGATATTAAAAGTTTTACTTTCCCCAGGTTTTCTCGACCAATTTGTCCTAAAAACATCTCTAGTTACGATCTTGATCTTTCGTAGGCAACCTCGGTTTTGGGAACCCTTGATTGAATACAATTTTCATTAAATTTCTTTTTCAAAGTAACAATTAACTCATTACTTGTCACAACTCTAATTTCTTATTCTTGGATTCTGCAGGGTGCAAAGAAATTTGGATTAGATAATCACAGTTTCTATAGCAAGTATACAACTTCCTACTATAGGAAAATCAAAACTTGAAAAAAATCTCATTAAAAAAAAACTATTTTAAAAAGCCCGTAGAATTCCGTATACCTACAGGGCCCTGGGCCCTTTAATTCATTCCGTTCTAAATTAATGCAAAATCTTATTTTTTACTTTCAAACTCATAAACTCGCAAAATCTTGGCCAACCCTGAATGCACTCCTGGGTATAAACAAGATTCTTTTAATACTTTTATCAATAACTTTATGCTTTATTTCGTGCTTAAACTCATTCCGTGTAACACAGAGTAACACAGAGTTAAGCCAAGATCAACAAAGAGCTCCGAAGAAGGAAATGAGGTCAAACTCCATTTATTACTCCGTCTAATTTGTCGTGCTTCACGGGGTAAAAACCAGGGATTCAGTTTTTATCCCATCTTCCCACACACACGGAACATTTACTAAATAATTGGGATCAGAAAACTAGCTCTGAACCCAGAGGAATTTAAAAGAACAGTTCACGAGTTTAAACAGGGTCTGCTCTAAAAAAAAGAAATATTACATGTCAACTCGTTGTAGAGTAGTTTTCAAAAACCATAATTTTGAACTTTTGAACAAAAATTGCATATAGTGCCAAACGACCACCCTGTATATATATTTTTTATAAAATATTACTCCAAATGTTCTTGCCTAATTGGAGTTAATAGCTGTTGCTAATGGATACGAATTTGGGTACGGATGTTAAATTTAAATTAAAGAACGAAATAATAGAACATTTTAAAATCCGATATATGAATGATTGATCTTTAATTAATTGAAACTTGGGGGCTCCTAACCCCTTTATTTATTCATAAAATTTATATATTTTTTCGTTTGTTTTTGTTTTTAGATTTCATGGGTTCATGACTAGGCACAGTTATGGTTTTGGACTTTTTTTCAACATCAAACAAAAAAATATACAAAGCAAATGTATCCATAGATAGATGTATACACATAGATTTTTTTACAATCAGGAAATATAGTTTTATGATTCGGCGCCTTTACCCATTTTACACGGGATCAAATGCCGCAATCTCGGTTTAAACTCTAAATCCAAACCAAATATATTCATTGTTCAAGAATTGAAAGGAGAACACAAAAGAAACAATTAATACACGGAAAATGTTTTACGAAACAATTATAATTAGGATTCAGACAAGGCCTTAACGTGCTACCTTAGCAAAATTGAGGGGCAGTGTTATTTTGCAATAATTAGGCGTCGGCTTGTCTATCTATCTATCTATCTATCTATCTAATATCTGAGGCATGGTTATGTAGGGGGGGGGGGAGGAGGGAGGGAGTTAAAAATGGACTGGGAACTAATGTGAAGAAGGATTAAAACAATGCGGGGGTGGTAAATAAAGAATGACGACGCATGTAGGATGCATGATAATGTAACCATTACTACCCGAGGGGGGGGGGGGGTATAATTTTTCCAATGTACCCCCTCCTCATTCTTCCCTTAGCCCCCTGAAATCCTTATGGAAGAAAGGGGTTAAGGGGTTAAGGACAAAATGCACCGAAAAGGTATCAATAGATGCATAAAAATTGAATAAAGCAGAGAGTTCAAAGATAGTGTTTTTCATCTTACATCTAAACACTAGAGGTAAAAACAGTTTAAAAAAGATGAAAGAATTAACCCCAAGGTATGATCAGATATAAAACAGAGATAGGGCTCGGTAACTTCGTTTTTCTTGACATTTTCATTTCGATTTTGTCAAATTTTTTTTTGTATTTTCTTTTTAAAATTACTCATATCCTGTGCTTTTTCGTAGTATTCCAAATTTGTATTTTAGACAACTTTTTGCTTAATAAAAGTGAGAAAAAACTCGTCTTTTGTTTCTTAGTTTGTTTCTGTTTGGAACCAAGATATTTAAAACTATTCTTGTGAAATGTTCATATTTATTTTGGTTTTAACAGTTTCTGCTTGTTCAGAAAAAAAGTATAGTTCGTATATTCAAACAATGGAAAAAAAACAATAACTATTTATAACACTGTTATTTTGGTTCGCTAAGGTTCTCGCCTTTTTAGATTTAGTAATTTTATGAAACGTTTGTGTACTTGTCTTATTTCACATGGCTATGTCTAGACCAAAAAAGGTTTGAAACAAAGCAGAAGTCAAAATTAAAAGTTGATTTAAATTTTATTTTCATTTCAATTGAAAAAAAAAAAATATTTTGGAAATATCCTAAATTTTTTGGAGAAAATCCGGGAAACAATCAAAACTATATAGCACACGTGCTTTAATGTACAGCTAATTTAACTGTATAGCACGACGATTACTTTATAGCACGTTTATTATGAAATTAACGATGAAGTGAGGAAGACTGATAAAGTACACAATAGTTTCATAAAAATATTTCCCAATAGCGATTCTGTTATAGCAAAGTTTTCAAACGTTAGAATTTATTTGTACGCTTTATTTCTTTTTGCCTCTTTTTGTTAATATCAAAATAGGTTGATTAGCAGTAACAAATAGTACAAAGGAATTGAGTTTTTGCAAAAAACTCTGATTTTCTAATTTCAATATCGTTGCAGCCCTATGTCGTAGACCTTTAATATTTTAAACTATGAATGATATTAGATCAAATAATGTAAGTTTGAAATATCAAAGGTTTACATCATAAGGCTGCAAAGATATTGGTTTTACAAAAACTAAATTTGTGGCAAAGACTCAATTTGTTTCTTCCATATAATATGTACAAAGCCTGTGCACTAATTTTCCTAATTAAAATTGTTAAAACAAAAAAAAGCTAATTAAGACCTCAATTAGCTGTTATCATACACATATAATTTCATTTATTCTTTTATCTACATTTTTAGGCGTAGTGTGTTCAAAAGTATCACGTCAAATCCTGCATACTTTTACATAAATAGAATATCCATAATATACAACCTTTTTTGGAATGTTTACATTCTTACATTTTTATAATTTTTCATGTTTTATTCTAAATCTTGATTTGAATCTTACCAAAGTCAAACTATTTATAGTATTTCAGGGTGAAGTCGTTTTGCATGATGAAACATTTAAGTTAAAAATAAAACTGCAAATATCTCGTTGAGACAAGATTGGTTTTACTGCAAAGGATAAAACTGTAAAGACGACTTCAGACTATTAAGATATAACATTTCTAGGTAAAAATAAGTCTTCTGTTTTGATTTTTTTTTAATGACTTATCAAATAGATGCCGAAGAAAAAAAACAAGTTTACGGTTGCATGGAATCGTGAATATAAGGAAACTGACAAAAACAAATTCCGTACAGTCGTCTCTGAAGTCTCATCTGTTGTTGGTAGGCCTGTATGTGGAACTTGTTATACATAGACATGGTACAATGTACACTGCACAGTGCACAGTACAGGTTGCGTGCACTGTACAGTATATGCAGTGTACAGCGCAGAGGGTACACTATTTAATGCAATGTGCAATCTTTTCCCGGTTTGTCATTTGTGCAGTGCAATTTGTATAATTGTAAAGTAAAAAGTATAGTTCAATTTTTGCTTTGTGCACTACACAATACCATGAGCTGTGCAGTATGCGCATTTTGCAATTTTAACGTGCACTGACATGTGCATTGTGCATATTGCAGTGCAACAAGTAAATGTGCAGTTTGAGGCGTGCAGGCTTTGAAGTTAGCATAATCATTATGATTATTGAATTATACTGTTTAACGATGCTTTAATAGTACTATACAAAACAATACATACACTATAAAAACATGGAACAGGGAATATGCCTGAAATTAAGAAGGTAACTATCCCTTTGATTTTATTCCATATGTATATAATGTCCCCCCCCACACACACACACTAATAGCGCGGGGCAAGCGTGTAAATTTAACCTTATTAACAATAGTTTATGGGGTGTTAAATAACTATCTATCTATCCTATCTATCTAATATTAATTTCTGCTCTGAAAACGCAATCTAGAAAGATGAACATCAAATTAATTCGACGGCACGGAGTAAACACTGAGAGGTAAAAACAGTTTAAAAAAGATGAAAGAATTAACCCCAAGGTATGATCAGATATAAAACAGAGATAGGGCTCGGTAACTTCGTATGAGGAAAATGCCAAGTAATGAATAAGAAAGGACAAGTTGTGAACCGTGGAAAGGACAGTAAGAGGTCAGGAAAAGAACAGCAGTAACAGGAAAGGGACAAGTAGTGAACAGGAAAGGAAACAAGTAAAGAACAGGAAAGGAACAAGTAAAGAACAGGTAAGGAACAAGTAAAGGACAGGTAAGGAACAAGTAAAGAACAGGAAAGGAACAAGTAAAGAACAGGAAAGGGACAAGTAATGAACAGGAAAGGGACAAGTAAAGAACAGGAAAGGAACAAGTAAAGAACAGGTAAGGAACAAATAAAGAACAGGAAAGGAACAAGTAAAGAACTGGAAAGGGACAAGTAGTGAACAGGAAAGGAACAAGTAAAGAACAGGTAAGGAACAAGTAAAGAACAGGAAATGAACAAGTAAAGAACAGGAAAGGGACAAGTAAAGAACAGGAAAGGAAAAAGTAAAGAACAGGTAAGGAACAAGTAAAGAACAGGAAAGGAACAAGTAAAGAACAGGAAAGGGACAAGTAGTGAACAGGGAAGGAATAAGTAAAGAACAGGTAAGGAACAAGTAAAGAACAGGAAAGGAACAAGTAAAGAACAGGAAAGGGACAAGTAAAGAACAGGAAAGGAACACGTAGTAAACAGGAAACGGACACGTACATGGTAAAGAAGAAAACAGATATACGAAGGGTAGGAATTATAAAAATATCAGACATGAAGAAAACAGGACAGGAAACAGTAAAGTATAAGAACAAAGACAAGGAAAAGGGTATAGAATACAAAACAGAAAAAGGAAATACACAAATAGATAAAAAAAAACTTGTTAGAACTTTAAAATAATTAAGATTTGTTAATTACCTGACAGATTTGGAACGTTCCGAGTTGGCTGGCCTTGGGATTGTTATTTTTAGGAACGGAGCATCCGGATGTTGGAACACTGTGACGGAACTCTTTTCCTGGTTACTGGTTCCTGAGCTGCGACTTGTTCTACCAGGCCTATCTCCGGGTTCTAGGATCCTAGGTGGCTCCGGGGTTAGGTTGGACGCATTCCTCTCCGTGTTTCCCGAGTTCATTGGTTTGGATATTATGATGGATTTCTTGGATTTGTTGGACTGGACGGAGAGGTTTGACTTGTTCTCCGGGTGGAGGGACTGGTTGGATGGGTTGATCTGGGTGTCGGGTGAATTTGAGGAGTTAAGATCGTGCTCATCATGCTCCAAGATATCCAGGTCTGTAGGGTACTCAGCGTTATACCTGGAGAAAATTTAACCTTTTATAGAACGATTGCCTCTTATTTTCATGATCTTTGATACTATAATATTATCATTCATTTTTATTAATATTATTATCATTATTTGTTACAATTATTGAAAGAAATTTGATTTTTCAAAATTCAGGTATTTTAAATTTATTTTTACTCTTATATTCACTCTTCTATAAGAGACTGTAGAGTGTAGACGTATTTCTACTGATCTCTATTGCTTGTAAAAATGGTTAAAATATTTTTTAACAAACCTGGTCGGCTTTCGTGTTTTCCTCACAATATGTGCAGAGAACTTATTTCTCCCCTCTCTCTGCAAAAAAAAATTATTTAATGAAAAAATTCCCAATAACCTTTATGTATTATACAAAATAGGGTAATATATTGAAGAAAATAAATATAATTATAAAAAATACTTTCTATATTTTGACCGAGAAAAAATCAAGATTCATAATTGAAAATTCAGAATAAAATTTTGACTACTAAACTTTTAAACAATCAATATTTTAATCTAATGAGAAAAAACATATACAATTTGAATGAAATGACTTGAATCAATGGGATATTTATATTTTTTTTCCAAAAGGGGAGAGGGCTCTGCAGTTTGCACCCGTTTGGACCTCAAAAAAACCTGGAAACCATTGATTTTACTGGTCCAAGAGGGCCGGGGGGGGGGGGTTGCTTTATAGCCCTACCAGTAAATTTAAGGAAGTATTTGTGGTTAAATTATATTATCATTAGTCACATTAGTCTAGTTAGAAATAACACACAGTGGGGCCCATAAATCTGTGCAATAGGAAAACAACTTTTAGACTCAAGTGGTGATTTTGTCCAATGAACAATGAACATGATGAAACAGAATAATTGTGTATGGAATAATACTATATTGTCTAGAATTTAAAATAAAACTTATTTCCTTTTTTGAATCTCTGTATTTGTACCTGTAATTGGCTTGCTGCAAGCTGTACAACGTTCATTTCAATTTATAATTTGATTTTTAAGCAACTGCCAAAACTATTTTCATAAAATACACATATTTATATTTACATATCAGATTTTATGGGTCCCGCTGTATTTTCTTGTTACCTCTCCTCCTAATTTTCGACTTTTTTTGATGTTTTTCACTGTTTTCCGACTTTATGAAAAGTTGAATAGTTGTAAAGAATGTAATCCTGGATTTTATTATTACATTGCAAATAGAAAGCATCAAAATAAAGAGCAAATTCATTTTAAAATTTTGAATATTTTACCGAAAATAAAATAAAGAAAACCACATTTTTCGATGTACTCAACAGACCTCCTTATTAATTAATTAATAGAGTGGTCGGTTGTGTACATCATGATATGTTTACGTATCTTACACTGTACACTTGTATATAGAGTGATCGTATTTCTTGGAGGGATTTTATGAAATTGACAAATTTTTAGATTTTCTTTCTTTATTCAAAGAGAATTCGAGGATGTTGACTGCAAACATTTGACAATTTTCCAATTTGTAAGCTTTCAATTTATTAGCTAAAAGATCTGTCAAAAATATTAAGTTTCTATGGGCATGCCTTTAGCTTAAAACTTGAATAACATTCCTATTTCAAACAATTTTATTCTTTCTTCTCTTCGACTCATCTTAAGGGGGGGTGCTTCCCCCCCCATTGCCACCCCTAGTTGCGTGCATGTTATTCTGTGAACAAATAAAATCAAACTTTACTGAAGTACTGAAAAAAAAACACAAACTGGATGCATAGTTAACGACTGATAATCAAATGAACTGAAGAAAACGATGCGCACGCATCTTTAATTGCGACTTCTTTTTTATTACTCTATGGAATATATATCCATGATTCTGTTTATTCAAACTCTTTATTTTTATTTTATGTTTATTTACAAAAGTGACAAATCCCAATAGAGTAAACACTTTTAGAGTCAGAAAATCGACGTCATCTTCGACATTTTTGAACAGATGAAGGTTTCAAGGGTACCGTTGTAAATTGGTTTTTGCTATTTTTGCATGGAGGGTTATATCAAATTACGCTTACAGTCCCTTTAACTTAAACATCAAAGTTTATTATTTTGGACTTCCTAGAGCCAAATAAATTTAACTTTTTAGCTATTTTTAAATTCTATTGGTGTGTAAAGAGGCTAATATGATATACAAATAAAATGTTAAATTAGGCCCTCCAGCTTTATATAATTCAACAAAACATTCCAGAAATGCGGGAAGGTTTCGTAAAAAAACATTAAATGTTTAATTATTCTCCTTTAAAACATTTTTTGATAATTTTCCTAGAATCCAGTTTAGTATAAATCCTTAAAAATATCCAAGTTTAAAGGGATTCTTCAGATTTTAGAACAGAACAGTTAGGTACAGTTTAGGAACAGTTAGGTGCACATTTTTTGACGTAAAACTAGAATTAGCTCTTTTCATTCCTATAGTTTCTTACGTCATGGGAAATAACTTGGTTAGATTTTTAAAAACTTCAAAAATTTTGGACTATTAAAAGTTTCCACAAAAATCTGAAAAGTTTTAAAAATTGAAATATTAGGGAAAACTGACCAAAAACGACAATTGTTTTAGTCCTTGTTCCTTCATATTTTCTCTTAGTATAAAAATATTGCAAAGTTTTCTAAAGGCAAACTTTTACAGAATACAGTTTTGAAATGTTGGAACCTTCACAAGTTCAAAGTACTTTTTTATTTTTAAAAAGTATTTTTAAAAGTCCAAAAAAGTGATTTCCCTTCCTTAAGCACAATTGTTTAAACTAAAATCTTAATTTTACGATCTACAAAACCATTGACAATTAAAAAAAACAATAAATTTTCGTCATACATTTACTAAAATTACCTTTTTTCCTTCAGATTTGACAGCCCCGTCCATGATATCTATCTATCCAACTCTTAGTTCTGATAAAAATCACTTGGTTCACTTAAACAATCACTTTTTCCCTTGACTGGGAGTATTCACAGGAGAACGCTTTATACTCGACCCACCTAGTGGCAATATTAGAGTTATGATTTATTTGCAATTTATCCAGGAGGGATAGTAGGAGGAGGGGGGGGACAGATGTATTGAAGGGGGGAGGGGGGGTACCTGGATTGGGATTTAAAGATTCTTATCTAGACTCAGTCTGGCATTTATTTATTCATGAGTGTTAGAAACATGTGTGTCACAAGTCCCTGCTGTTAATCTACTGAAGGTGATGGAATTTTAAATTCCAAGTTAAACTTTTAACTAAAATCTTGAAATTTTAACATAAAACTCAAAACTTTAATTTGAGACTCAAATCTTAAAATTAATCTTCATAACTTTACATATCAAATATTTTAGGATTGTTTAGAGAAAATAATTTTTTTTTCATGGACCCTGTGGCAAACATGGATAATAATGCGAGAATGGGATAATGGCGATCTTAAAGATAAAATTAGTAATAATTTGGAGAGTTAAAATTAGTTCTAGAGATAATGAATACTGAAATTGATGATCATTGACCATTAGGAAGGGATAGGAAAAATAACTGTGGGATAGGAAAAGGAACGGAGGGATAGGAAAAAGAACGGTGGGATAGGAAAAGAAATGGGGGGATAGGAAAAGGAACTGTGGGATAGGAAAAGGCACGGTGGGATAGGAAAAGGAACTAAGGGATAGGAAAAAGAATGAAGGGATAGGAAAAAGAACGGTGGGATAGGAAAAGGAACTAAGGGGTAGGAAAAGGAACTATGAGGGGGATCCTTAAATATTTCTGATAATGTCACGAAGGCAGGAGATTGTAGATCCATGTCTTGGTTTCAACTTTCAATATCAGTTCAAACCCAGACAGAGGAATCTTTCAAATACTATACAATACAATGACAGTTTTAAAGAAGATATCTCAGAAAGAATTCTGTTTTTAGAAAAATTTCTACCATACAGGAACGTAAGGCTCACAAGTTAGTCGCCAAAAGGTCAAAATTGGCAAAACTTAAAGATAAAAGATTGCTCAGCAAGGAAGAATGTTTTGAAAGTTTGATTAGGAAATTTGGTTAGAATAAAAATTTGAACAAAAAATATTTCCTCTTCTGACACTATACCATATTTTGACCTCGAAAGAAAATATTGACCAAAAAAAGTACATGCAACAAACCAACTGAAGGCGCAGTAACAATTTAGCACAAAAATTTCAGATGGCGATATTGTATGGGGTATAAAGACGATATAATAAAGATGGAGTTTACAACATAGAGATGGCTGACAGAATGCAGGACTATATTTTAATGGTTAAAAGAGACAGTTAAGGAAAATTGAAAGGGAGTATAGGCTGAAACCTGAACACTTTAGGAGCTGATTGCGAACCATATGAGTTCTATCTGATGTTCCTGTTTCGAGAAATTAATTCAGACAGAGACACGTGGCAATGCTACTGCACTACCATTGGGTAAATTCTGGTCACGTGATACAGATGTATTAATTATATTATCAATTATGTCTATTTTAAAAATGAATAAGTAATATATTAAAATTATAATAGGAGCATATCTAAGCTGTTTAGACTTCTCTGGGTAATCGAAATTTTTAGATTAGTTGCGTATTTGCTGATCTGTTTAAAACTATGATTCCTATACCACATCTCATTTATATAAGTTTTGGTATAACGTCGACACAGTTTTGTATCAATTTTTCGAGACAGGAACATCCGATAGAGCTCATATAGGTCGCGATTAACGCCTAAGTGTTTAGGTTTCAGCCTATACCCTCTTTCATTTTTCCATAACAGTCCCTTTTAGAAAGATTTAAGGCTGAATATATAAGAGAGGGTTTAACCTAGATTTAATGGTGTGTGGAAAGGATTGCTAGAACGTGAGGATTTATGAAGTTTTCTGTTACATATGTATGCAATGCAAACAGTTTAAAATAGTGCTCATACACTGATTTATTAGCTTGATAACCACATATGCATTCTGTCCCTTCATGTGGACTTATGCAAGGTTAGGAAGGATGTAGGATGGTTTTGTTTTAGGATAGGATGTAGGATGGTTATGGTTTAGGATAGGATGAAGGATGGTTATGTTTTAGGATAGGATGTTAATTAGGAAAGATGGTAAGAATAGATGGTTGGGGTGGATAGGAACGATGTTTAGGAAGGTTTATAGAAAGTTTGGTTAGGAAGGACGTTTAGGAAGGTTGGTTAAAGTTGGTTAGGAAGGTTGTTTAGGAAGTTTGGTTAAGAAAGTTGTTCAGGAAAAATTGTTAGTAAGAACAGTTAGGAAGGTATCTTAGGAAGAATGGTTAGGAATGCTGTTTATTATTTCAGACTATTTAGGAAGAATCATTATGAAGGCTAGATAGGAAGGTTTTTTAGGAGGAAGGTTGGTTAGGAAGGCCGGGAGACAAAGGAGAAGGAGAAGAGAAGGGAAAGGATGAAGGAGAATGGTAGGGGTGGGATAAAAGAGAATGGAAGGGACGGGATGAAGTAGAATGGAAGGGAAGAGATGAAAGAGAATGGAAGGGGCGGGATGAAGGAGAATGGTAGGTGCGGGATAAAAGAGAATGGAAGGGACGGGATGAAGTAGAATGGTAGGGGCGGGATAAAAGAGAATGGAAGGGACGGTATGAAGTAGAATGGTAGGGAAGAGATGAAAGAGAATGGAAGGGCGGGATGAAGGAGAATGGAAGGGGCGGGATGAAAGAGAATGGAAGGGACGGGATGAAGTAGAATGGAAGGGAAGAGATGAAAGAGAATGGAAGGGGCGGGATGAAGGAGAATGGAAGGGGCGGGATGAAAGAGAATGGAAGGGGCGGGATGAAGGAGAATGGAAGGGGCGGGATAAAAGAGAATGGAAGGGGCGGGATGAAGTAGAATGGAAGGGAAGGGATGAAAGAGAATGGAAGGGGCGGGATGAAAGAGAATGGAAGGGACGGGATGAAAGAGAATGGAAGGGGCGGGATAAAAGAGAATGGAAGGGGCGGGATGAAGGAGAAAGGAAGGAACGGGATGAAGGAGAATAGAAGGGGAGGGATGAAGGAGAATAGAAGGGGCGGGATAAAGGAAGGTAATCAAATCCTTATTTGTGAATAATGATACTGATCTTCATTGACATTATCTTCAAGATAATTGAATATGATCTAGTTCAGACACACACTCTGTTCCACAGACACAGACACAGTCCTAAAGACACACACCCCGTTCTACAGACACACATACCGTTCTACAGCCATAAATACCGTTCCACAGCCACACACACCGTTCTACAGAAACACACACCATTCTACAAACGAAAACACCGTTCTCATTCTCAGTGGTACATATCTACATAATAATCGTTTTATCTTCTGTTTTTCATTTTAATTCTTCAGTTTTATTTGCTTTAAGTGCTTTTTTCAATATTATTATTCACGTCAAATTTTTTTTTATTGATATTATTATGATAAGTACTATTTGTTTTAATATTTTTACTACCATATGAGTTCTATCTGATGTTCCTGTTTCGAGAAATTGATAT
>NW_019396355.1:0-4342 GCF_000591075.1 Eurytemora carolleeae | reverse complement strand
TTTCTTTCATTCATTCTCCTTTTTTTATATCCCCCCCCCCTCCTTACCTACACATAACCCACTCCCCCTCCGCGCGTCACTAATATGGCAATTGTCAGGGTATCATGAATATATTACAAGAATGATTTTTATCTTAGTAATTTCATTCATTCTTTCTACCACCATACATACATTAATGTTTCAGGATGTTTAAAAACTTATGTTTGCTGATACTCCCTGTATGTACATTGGACAGTAGAAGGTAGGATATATTCACATCAGATAAATGTAGGTATACTATCATACAACATGTATATTTCCTCATATTTTAATACAATATTATTTACATCTAAATGTCGACGGTCTAAAGAGTTTACGGAAAACTTTCGGCGCAAAAAATTGTTTGTTTTTGGCCCTTTTCTTCACAAAAATTAACATTTAAGAAGTTTGAGCTAGCTTTTCTTAGAATTTATTGTTTTTCCTGTAAAACATAAACAAATTTAATAATATTTATAATTTTAACTGGAACTCGAAATATGTGTCTAACTGAAAATATTTCTTGTTTTTAGAGCCGACCTCTAAAAGGAAGTCTTAAGGCCTGGTCACTGCAGCCCTGATCGCTAAATCTTTGCAGATAAAAAGTTTGCAAAAATACCGCGAATCCAATTAGAGCAGGCGTTAGAAATACCAGGGATACTAGACACCAGAAATACCAGTGATACTAGACATCAGAAATACCAGGGCACTAGACACCAGAAATACCAGCGATACTAGACACCAGAAATACTAATGATACTAAAAACCAGAAATACCAGGGATACTAGACACAAGAAATTCCAGGGATACTAGACATCAGAAATACCAGGGATACTAGACACAAGAAATACCAGGGATAGTAGACACCGGAAATACCAGGGATACTAGACATCAGAAATACCAGGGATACTATACCCCAGAAATACCAGGGATACTAGACACCGGAAATACCAGGGATACTAGACACAAGAAATTCCAGGGATACTAGACACCGGAAATACCAGGGATACTAGACATCAGAAATACCAGGGATACTAGAGATCAGAAATACCAGGGATACTAGACACCGGAAATACCAGGTATACTAGACACCACAAATAACAATGATACTAAACACCAGAAATACCAGGGATACTAGTCATCAGAAATACCAGGGATACTAGACACCGAAAATACCAGGGATACTAAACACCAGAAATACCAGGGACATTAAACATCAGAAATACCAAGGATACTAGACACCAGATATACCAATGATACAAAACACCAGAAATACCAGGGATACTAGACATCAGAAATAATAGGGATACTAGACACCGGAAATACCAGGGATACTAGACACCAGAAATACCAATGATACTAAACACCAGAAATACCAGGGATACTAGACATCAGAAATACCAGGGATACTAGACACAAGAAATACCATTGATACTAGACACCAGAAATACCATTGATACTAAACACCAGAAATACCAGGGATACTAGACATCAGATATACCAGGGGTACTAAACACCAGAAATCCAGGGACACTAGACATCAGAAATACCAGGTATACTAGACACCGAAAATACCAGGGATACTAAACTCCAGAAATACCAGGGATACTAAACACCAGAAATAAAATTATTTATATATAAACTTGTCTATATATAAGATTCATATTTCAATTAGCATAGAATAAGGTGATACTAGTATTAAGGAAGAACTCGTTCCTCCTATCTCCCCCCCCCCCAACCTTTCCTGAAGATATAGCCGAGAAAAAATCAACAAATAAATCAAAAATTAACAAATGAGCAATACAAATCTTTAAACTATTTTATTTTGAATTTTATAAGCAATTTGAATACTTGTATATTGTAAGTTTATGACACACTGTTGCAAAGCTTAAAGTTTCTTTTTAATTTGTAATTTAATCAAGAATACCTTTTAATAAATTGTAACAAACTAAAATCTATGGATTCTAGAAGTTTAGTACATAAAGATATGGAGCAAAAACAAATTGAATTCTAGGTGGAAAACAAAAACCTCTTGATATCCTCATTCCTTTAATTTGACGTGCGCCGGTTTTTCTAAATTCAGCTGCCCTGGCATGTTTCGTTCAGGTCTCTTTAAAGAATCCGTCCGTAGGATATTAGAATATATTAATAGGATACGCGGTTACCCACATTAATGATAAAACTCTGTAAGGGACTAGTCTACACGTAATTTTAGGTGGCATGTCCAATGAACACAGTGTTTGCACCTTCATATATTTCTTTCTTTTCCTCTGTGTTCTCAATTTTTAGCCGGAAAACGAGGGTATTGCTTTCATTCCTTTACTGGCTTATTATGTCAAGTTTTGTATATCTTTTTGTGGTAAAAAGTAGCTAATTTGATTTGAAAAAAATTGATTGTGTTGTGTTTTTGCTGAATATGATCCGTTTAAAACTACTATTTTTATACAAAATTTTATATATATAGATTTTCGTATAAATTTGACACAATTTCTTAATGAGACAAGAACATCAGATAGAACTCGCATTGGTCTCGATTAACTCCTTAAATGTTTAGGTTTCAGCCTATCCCCCATTCCATTTTTTCTTAGCAGTTCCTTAAATGTACGTTTTAGACAATTATGTCGTCTCTTCGAGAAGTTGAAAATGTGCATAGGAAACTGGAGCTGAAATCTGAGAAATAAACTAAGATTGTCATGTTATTTCAGAACAGAACCCAAGCCTTGAGGAACAACGCAAACTTCAAGGCATAAAATGTATAATTATAATTCTCGTATTTCGTCATATGCTGGTCCATACTTCAGACTAGGTTGTCATTCAGTTTCTGAATAAAGGTATTTAACTGTATAGGATGACAACGATTAATCAGATATCTCTTCAAATATTCTCCTTTGTACAATTGTACAATTAATATTATACAAATGCAAATTTGCAAGAATCAAAAAACATTTTTTAGTTTTACCGTCAACAGTGTACAGTGAACAGTCAGTTGTATAGTGTAAATCTGGCTGCACAGTGTATATTGTACATGGTAGAACGTACTGTATACAGTGTAAATGGTTGAATGTACACTGTACAGTGTGCATCAGGACGAATAAGCAAAAGGATTCTCATGTTTTTAATTTGAAATTTGAAGAATAGGTTCTAGTCGTGACGACCTCTATGCAACCTCTCAGAACCGCCTCCATCTTGTTTACTGATATATTTACGCGGCATGCAGAGTCAACTGCGCTCGGTACAGTGAACCCACTGTACATCGTGCTGTGTAGTGTACTTAAAATTATTTAACCGTGCATTGCACTTTGTATTCATACGATGTGCACTGCAATTAGTATCACACTGCAATGCACATTATATATTAAAAGTGTACTATGTATTTATAATTTTTACATTGCACTTTACATTTATAAACTGTACATATCACTTTACATTTATAAAAAGTGCATTGCAAAATGTTTTACATTTATAAACTGTACCTTTTATCAACTTTGAATTGCATTGCACGTTATATACATAGTTCTTTTTTCTTGAATACATTTTCAAATATACATAGTTCCGCAATGTCCCACTATTGATCTACATGTATAGATATATCCTTTAAAAGTCTGGTCAGAAATTTTACGATTTAAATTTGCGATAAAGCTTTATATAGCAAGCAAGTTATTTATGGCCCTACTTTAAAGAGGCAGTGTAAACTTTGTATTTAAATTGATTTTGCTTTTTTCCCTTTTGATCAAATTTTAAGTACGTTTAGTATTTTTGTAAGAATATGTTTAATTTAATAAATAGGGTTAGTCATAAAAGATGAGACTGTAGCAGCAATAATTCGAGTCTAAATGAAAGTTAAGAATGCTCTAGAATTATGAGGAAAATCCGGGAACAGTAAAACCAGAATTCAGGAACCAGTATCCTTCCTTAAACACGAGAACATGTACTCCTGGATATCAATTTATGTTCATTTACCTATTTAGAATAAACCACATACGTATACTTGTTCTCACCATAAATAGGTAAATGAACATACAGTGTGTCCCACGAAACATGACAGTATGCAGGACGACTTGAATGTCGTCTTGATTTTTGATATAATTTGCTGCGTTTATTTTTCAACCTAATCTTAGAAGTAAATTTCAAGAGATAATATTCACAAAATTCCCCTAGTCCTGCCATTTCCAAAATGTGGTCTGCCTTTTTTGTGCTTTCAATATTGCCCGAGATATGAAGGATTTCGTTCAGATTTCGACAAGTTTGCTTTTATTTAACAAAATTGAAATCTGAACCAAACTCTTTATATCTCCGGTAATATTGAAAGCACAAAAAACGCAGACCA
>NW_019396354.1:162273-255382 GCF_000591075.1 Eurytemora carolleeae | reverse complement strand
CTCTATCAGACTTGGGGGGAAACAGCAGAAACTGGGGTTGGGACATATGGAGGGGTGCTTGAAGAAAGGGATGGGGAGAGGAATGCTCAAATATTTTAATGGTTTTTGCTCATATTCCATATATTTTGTGAAATTTGATATTTTTTTCCAAAAACAGAGGGTCGGAGGAGGTCGGCCCGGCGCCTAAGACTAGGTTCCCGACTCTAAGATTCTACTCGGGTAGTATTTGAAAAATTATTTTATAATTAATTAATATAGAAAAGGGAAAAGAGAACGGTTTTGTATTCATTGCCTAATGCCTATAGTTTAAACACTTGCACACAATTTATCTTCGCATTATCCTTTAGTTTACAAGGTTACGTCTTGCACGGTATAATTGCTTCATACTTTACCTTTCCGTTCTTGAATAATAATAATAAGCATATTTCTGCAGAAAATATGGCAGAAATTAAACCTTTCGGTCGCAAGGTATGTTTAAGATTATTTTTAGAATGATAAATATCATGTAGTTTTGTTCAGTCATTCCATATTTGTACACGTGATCAATAATCATAATTGTTTTTGTTAAATAAAACTAATATTTATTATAAAAGATTTATGTAACTTGATGTTTTTAAAACCGGGTACACTTTCGCTTATGCGTAAGTGAAATGTGTTTTCATTTCGTTAAGACAGTGTCGGACTTATTAGTGTACCAGGCATTGACAGGCACAAACATACTTGTTTCAAGTGCTGATCAAGCATACCGTCATAAAACACTTGTGTTTTAATCATTACTTTTTTCTAAACAGTTTTTTACTGAGACTTCAACAAGTGGTACATTTCAATGTCGCCGAATATTAAGGAAAACTATGGAAATCTTGTAAGTTCTAAAACCCTAAAAATCCGCAAATTATTTTGTGAAATTCCGCAACTTCTTTTAATTTGAAAAAATGAGCGCTCAACCTTTACACGCGAAAACTCCTAATTTCGGAGAGGAGGTTTCATTTTTTTGTATTTCATTACTTATTTAAACTATTTTTAAAAATATTTATCGATTTTTAATTCATACTTTATAGTTGTTCGGACACACGAGATCGCCTAGTATGGAGTTCAAGGAGCTTACTAAGAAGGATGCCCAGATCTCACTCGCGCACGAACTCGAGAAGTTGGCGCGCACTGCCAATACTGGAGAAAGAGAGGTATATCATTTTTCCTTGTAAGGTTTACTTGTGAGGATTACTAAAAATTGTGAATATTTGATATTATTTAAATAATACTTAATTTATGAAAGGTGATCGAGCGAGATTTCGATGGATTCCAGCGCTTGTTCAGCAAGTTCATCAATGAAACTGGACCCTCCGTTCATTGGGACAAGATTGACAGATTACCAGAGGGCGCGGTAAATTATTGATTTTTCATCTTATCGCTATAATTTACTATTTAGCCGATTTATCTTTACAAAACTTAACAGAAAAAAACGCAGGTTTAATACTTTTATGAGTTCTCCCCCTACCAACTTCCGTTTTGGAAGGTGGTATAGCAAGGGGATGAAAAATTGTTATCTTTAGATCTTCAATCTTAAACTTAGGCTTATTGAATCGGAAATTGTACGTAGATTTTTAAATTGGTCTCAATCTTAAAAATCCGATTACAAACAAGTCTGTACAGTGTACACCACTATTCTTCAGTTTTTTGGGCGGCACCTTGTATATTATACTTTTTAATCGTGCATATTTGGAAATGAATTTTTTCTTATTGCTGTTTACGTCCTTGCCCCAGTTAACACGCAAGCCCGGTGTTTAATATGTTTCATAATTAATCCTTCCTTGAATTGTTTTTGAGCTTGGACTTGTAAACCCATATTAACTTTAATTTAACTAGAAATGTGAAAACAAAAATGTACTTGGTTTCCTCAATGAATATTGAACATAGTTAAATTATTATTTATATATTTCTGAGCTTGGTCGGGTTTTTAATTTTCCTTCCATTTCCCCCATTTATCTGTCTGTTTAAAGAACTAGAATGTTAATGAACAATTGTTTTCTGTTTAGATCAAGAACTATAACGATCTGACCGTCAGCACTGACAAAACCGCTGTACAGCAGATGCTTAACAGTTTGGTTGTTATAAAACTAAACGGTGGTCTAGGGACCAGCATGGGTTGCAGGTATCAAATATTAAGTTTGCTTGTTCGAAACGTCTGTAAATCTAATTATACCAAAAAAAGGCGTACAGTGGAATTGTCCCTGGGGGGCTTAAATATTTTTGATGTTCCGGGATATTCCCCTGAAAACCATAGTTTTTTTACTCTTTCAGAACAGATTCATACAGACAGAAACAATAAACAGCATATTACCCTGATCTGGAATATTCAAAATGTGGTCTGCTTTAAGTTGCATCAGAATTTAACATGTAGTTCTAAATTGTGTATTACTACATTATCTATATATTCAGCGGTCCTAAGTCTGTGATTACAGTGAGAAATGATCTAACCTTCCTTGATCTGACAGTTCAGCAGATTGAATACCTCAATAAAACATACGATGCTAATGTTCCTCTTGTCCTCATGAACAGGTAGATTGTTTTCTTCTCTCACTTCAACTCACTTATGTATTTGAACAAATTCAGTCCAAACTCCTACCCACTTAACATATTCCACGCACCCCCCCCCCTTTAAAGGTCCAGTGGGTACTGCCTCCTTCCCCCCCCCCCCTCTGTGTACATCCTTGCTAAGTTTGTGTTCTTGATTAGTATTTTATTGTTTTCAGTTTCAATACAGATGAGGATACAATGAAGATCATCAGGAAATACAGCGGATTCAAGGAACAGATTTATATATATGTCATTATTGTACACAGTACACATTCATACACTACACGTTTACAGTGTACAGTGCTTTGTACATGTCTGCTAAATTAAAAATATCACAAATTAAATCATTCGGTGAATTGTTGTCAAGATCGGGATTTTAAGAATCCAACAACTAAGTTCCCAGCTCAGAAATTATATAGAGGATAAATATAATCTGATTGATTAGGTTTCTATTAAAACATTTAATCAATCCCGGTTCCCAAGGATTCATAAGGAATCTCTCATGCCTATTGCGAAAAGTATTAGGTTAGTAAATTTTGTTTATTTTGACTTGATTTTGATTGTACCGGACCAAACCTTATCAATGCCATTGAGTTGAATACTTGATATTCCCTGGAAATATGCACTTTATTTTGTAAGTTTAATTAGTTTTTTTAATATTAATATGCACTTAGTGGTAAACTTAATTCCAACTATTAAACGATTTGGAATATATTGAATATATATATTTTTAATATTTAGACCTGAGGATGATATGGAGGCCTGGTATCCTCCTGGTCACGGAGATTTTTATCAAGCATTCGCCAACAGTGGACTTCTTGATGAGTTCGTTTTACAGGTGGAAATAAATATGTTTAACTGATGTTTTTAGATTCATCATTTTTTAAGTCTAACAATTATGGTCGATAAGACCCCTTCCTAGTTAATTTGATGGGATGTTATATTACTTGTTTGTTCATTACCGCGCTCTGTATGTTTTTGAGGATAGATTGGTCTTTAGAATCCTTGGAGAAGTTGAATTGCAGTAGTTGTCATGCAGTGCTTGTAGATTATTTAACCAAAAAATTAAAAACTTCAATAAGGCTAGAATGAGTAACAGAATCCAAACTAAATTCTTTGTTATGTTTTCGTTCTAATCCTTTCAACTATATTTTGTTTTGTAGGGGAAGAAGTTTTGTTTTATCTCCAACATTGATAACCTGGGAGCTACAGTAGACCTGAATATTCTCAACACCTGCTTATCCCAGAATCACGAGTTCGTTATGGAGGTTACAGATAAAACACGAGCTGATGTTAAGGGAGGTACACTCATCAACTACGAGGGTAAACTGAGGCTGCTGGAGGTTGCCCAGGTCCCGAAGGAACATGAAGAGGACTTCAAGTCTGTAAAGAAGTTTAATGTTTTCAACACAAACAATCTTTGGATTAACCTTGACTCTATCCAGAGGATTATGCAGGAGAATACACTGGATATGGAGATCATCGTTAATCCTAAAAGTTTAGGTAACATATACCAATATTTATTATTGGTTATATTTGTCTGGAGACTGTATTTATCTTCCTTATAATAGCCTGGAGACTGTAGTATTTATCTTCCTTATAATAGCCTGGAGACTGTATTTATCTTCCTTATAATAGCCTGGAGACTGTATTTATCTTCCTTATAATAGCCTGTAGACAGAGTGTAAAGTGGTTAACATATATATTATTGTTCAGATAAAGGTGTGAATGTATACCAGCTTGAGACTGCTGTAGGAGCTGCCATGAAATGTTTTGAGAACTGTATTGGTATCAATGTTCCTAGATCCAGGTAGACCACTCCCTACACAATATATGTTTTGAGAACTGCATTGGTATCAATGTTCCTAGATCCAGGTAGACCACTCCTCACACAATATTTCTTCGGTCACAGAAAGCTTAGTTTAGAGCGAGATATACTAGACAGTAGACCAGATATACCAGACACTAGACCAAACAAACTAGACTGGACAGTGGACATACTTGACGCTTGACTTGACAATAAACTAGACTTGATAAACACTGACTAGACTTTCCAACCTGACTAAATATTTTGTTCCAGGTTTTTACCAGTAAAGAAGACAAGTGATCTGCTGCTAGTGATGTCCAACCTGTATTCATTAGATAATGGTTCTCTAGTTATGTCACCTAAGGTTAGGAGCCTGCAACATATTATTATTTTGAGTATACACTAGTTCTACATAAACTAATAGTTTTTTACAAACTTATTCATAATTGTTTCCTTTCTAGAGAATGTTTCCCTCAACACCCCTGGTTAAACTTGGAGATAATCATTTCAAGAAGGTTTCCCCATTCTTATCCAGGTACACAGTACAGTACATACTTTACAGTACACTACAATTTACACTGTACAGTATAAAGTGTACTGTGTTCAGTGTACACTCTTACACTGTAAAAAGATCATATTTCATAGTTTACAGTTCAAACATCATTGTAGTAAACATTGTTTTCTCAACATTTATAATAATCAATGAATTAATAATTATTTAGGTTTGGATCTATTCCTTGTTTGCTTGAACTAGATCATCTCACAGTATCAGGAGATGTTACCTTCGGTAGAGGAGTCAGTCTCAGGGTTAGTTCAGTTAGATACATTTAATCCATATATATAAATAGCTATAGTGCCCGGCTTTTTCCGTGGAACTTTATCTAATTTTATCTAATTTTTTTTTAAATCTATTTTTAGCCTATGTTACCCCCAGGGTACCCATGGGTTCCTGAAAAATCAGCCAGTTCGGTCCAGCCGTTTGGCCAGTTATAACTAACATATATACAAATATACAGATATATACATGTGAGCGAAATATTAGTTTCCAGACAAGGCTGTATACTAGCCAGCAATTTAATGATTTAGTTTCAATCAATAAGTTACAGTTAATTGAAGACTACTATAAAATAAGATGGAATACGTTTTATAAGTATTTGCAATTAATTATATGAATAAAAATGTATTACAAGTATATATTTAGCGGATTATTAACACGTTTTATGAACAGTAAACACTAAAACCTGTGAAAACTTAGTATTTAAAAATAATTTTCATATTTCAGGGAACTGTAATTATCATTGCAAATCATGGAGACAGGATAGATATTCCTTCTGGAGCTATTCTTGAGAACAAGATTGTTTCTGGAAACCTTAGAATCCTGGACCACTAGCCAGTAGCCACCTCACTAGCTCACTGGACCACTAGCCAGTAGCCACCTCACTAGCTCACTAATAAATAGAAATTAGAAAATAAAATGTTTATTGTCTATATATAATATACATGTCTTTATAGATCCCTCTAGCTTCAAGAATACCCAATAAATCTTTGTTAAAACCAACAAAAAAGGAATTTTCTTCGGAGATTTATACGTAAGTGTATGATGTGTCCACTATGCAATAAAATATGTTCTTTTTATGCCATATATGCTTGTTAAACATATTTACTATTATGTTTATGCAAATACCACATAGTTTACATTTTCTAATTCTTTCAGTTTATCAAACCAGAATATATGATAATCTTGTTATTTTATTATTCGTTTTATTTTACAATAAAATTTTAATCTTTAACTCAGTATTTGTTGTCAAAAGAGAATATTGTAAAACTTGAATACTTGAATGTTTCCTTTAATTCCTCAAGTCCAGTTTAATGGTTGAAGTTTGCCAGTAAATGTTAAGTTTATGTTACATTCTACATATTCTGCATGAATAAAAACAATTTCTTTCTTATGTAACCCAAAATTTGCAAGCTTTCCTAAAATTTCCGAACAAAAATATCACTACTTGGCTATACAGGAGAATAATCAAGCATTATTAAATGTTCTTAGTTGACGCTTTTTGTTTCGTATTACAGGGTCTTTCATAAAGGATGAGACTTTAACAACAACTAAAAACTTGAACATAACGATCTGTAGGTTTATATGGAATTGTACCTTGAAAATATTCATCCTGTGTTGGTAACCCAGTACTAATATTCTTTAATAAGGTTGTTGACTCTCGATGTGCGGAAAATGTCTCCTAAGATAGGTAAAAACCTAATATGACTTCAATGATTATAGAGGCGAGAGTGACGTCATATATTGTTTTGTTATCTACGCTTAGGAGACGACATTTTCCGTACATGGGAGAGCATCGAGAGTAAGCAACCTTATCATACAACCAATTACACTGCACATTAAAGCAAGTGTTAAAACTATGTTGGATTATTATGTGAATTTTATCAAAAGTTCTCAAGCTAAGTTTGGACATTTAAATTTGTTAGTTCTAACATTGTTTTGACTTAATTTTAAACAACAGAGAGACTCGAAATGAAAATGAGGAACCTAAGTCGAATTTCTGCACTAAATAAAGCTGTCGTATAAACTGTATTTTTATATATATATTTTTTTTTTTTGAGGGGGCGGGGCTTTAATATCAGAAAGATAAGATTTCTGGGGGTTAGTAATTTTGCATTTTACAGATGGATTGGTAGAGGTACAGGGTGTCCCACGAGACATGACAGTTGGTGAATACTTTAAAATGTCTCTTTCCATAACTTGATAAGTTGTTTGATACTAAAGAGGCTAATAATTTTTTTATATGACAGGTTGTATCATGGTAAAATTGATTTCACAGTAATATATGAGTTAAACATTTTTTTAAAGAAATGAACTGCAAAATGTCTTTAATATCTAATACAGTATGTGGAAGAAGTCATTCAAAACTATTCACCAACTGTCATGTTTTGTGGGACACACTGTACATTGTACAATGTTCTTAATATTGGATTTCTCTGTACATAATGTACATAATATTGGATTTCTCTGCACATAATGTACATAATATTGGATTTCTCTGTACATAATGTACATGATATTGGATTTCTCTCAGCTCTTTAGAATAGAGAACTAAGATTAATCTTTAATGAAGTGTTTCGCGATAAATAGGAAAATGCAATATGATTTTTTATGAAATGCAACACATTTTATAGCTTTCCAATGACATTTTGATATACCCCCCTTTTTCATCCTCCTGCAGTCCCACCCCCTTTATTCCATCCTCCCTTGTCCTCTGTATGGGAGGTTGTGAGGCCGCGTGTGTGTATAAACCTACCCCTGTTTCGAGTATAGAACCAACCTCTCATTCAACAATACGTCCTCCGTAATCCTCCTTTATCATAATAAATCTCGTTCTAGGCTTAGGACGGCTTAGTTCCGCCTGGTTCTGTGTATTTATGTTCTATTCCGAGGAATTAAGTACAGTATTAATCAGTGCTTATGTCTATTCTATATAAGAGGTGATATGTATACAATTTTGTATAGTATACTACCAGTTACAATACACACTAAACCATCTTGAATTTAAAAAAAAACTTTATTTGTCAATGATTTTTTTCAGTTTAAATTTCTGAGATTTTTCTATAAATATTTATTATATATTATTTGATTCTTAAATAGGCTAACGTATAGATAGATAGATAGATAGATGCTAAAAGACTTGTTGCACATCACGCCTCCTTCAAACAACCTTGATTAGACTATATAACCAAATACAGGGTGTCTCACTAAACATAGGAATTAAGTAAGGAATACAAAGTCGTCTTTGTTAATGATTAGCGCTCTAAATTACCTAATTTAAATGGCCATAAAGTTACGGCTTGAATATGTTTCATGTTAATGGTATAAGGTTGTTTTGTTATTCTGCAAAACGTTGAATAATGGAATTTCTCATTTTACTAAGTACAAAAGTATGCAATCAAAACATAAACAGACAAATTTTTAACTCTTGCTTAGACGAAATTTCTACGGATTACACTGAACCTTGCTGCATCATCACCCACCTCACTAAATAAAAAAATCATTTACAAAGACAATATCTAAATCGTCACTCCATTACCATGTATATATATTTGGGGAGAGAAATACAGATTTCTCTAGCTGTGAACAAAGGGTAAAAATGAAATACAGGGTTACCCACAAAGGACGAGACTGTAAAGAAGACATGAAACTCTTTAAATATGCCGATTCAAAATCTAAATCAAGTCTTCTGCCTTGAATGTGATTTTTAAATGGCTTATTCGATGATTTGGCAAAGAAAAGAAAAAAGTTTTTAGTTGCATTGAATTATGAATATAAGGGAACAGACACTATAAATTCGTCTCTGAAGTCTCATTCTTTGTTTGTAACTCTGCATAAAAACAAAATAATCAGATTTGGAGAGAGGGTTGACAAAAGTTAAATTTACAAAAATAATAATTAAAAATACAACTTGAAGTTAAGAAACACTGTAATAACTATTTATAACACTGTTATTTTGGTTCGCAGTATTATAAAGTTTTTGGACAGAAATTTTGCCTTTATCGAGAAGGTTCAAGCCTTTTTAGATTTAATTTTGTCCCGAGCTTTAGCGAGGGACAAAATATAATCTAAAAGGCAGGAACCTTCGAGATATTAAGAAAATTTAAGTCTAAAAACTTTATAGCACGTCGTGCCAAAATAATAGTGTTATAGGTAATTTTATGAAACGCTTGTGTACTTGTCTTATGAGTCTTATTTTATGGCTCTTTTAAATGAAATTAGCTTTGAAACAAATCAGTAGTCAAAACCCTTTCTCTGGTCAAAACATAAAGTTGATTTCAATTTTATTTTCATTTCAACTGAAAAAAATATTTTGGAAATATCCTAAATTTGTTTAAGAAAGTCCGGCAACCAAAACTTTATAGCACGTGTGCTATAATAATTTGAACATTATAGCACGATGATTACTTTATAGCACGTTCACTATGAAATTCACGAGTAAGAATTACACAATAATTTCATAAAATCATAATTTTTTACTCATTACTGTAAATATTGCTTATAAAAGAGAATGCCTTGAAAAAAATAAATCACATTTATTTCTGTAAAAATGGAATATTTATGGTATAATGAATTAAGCTAACGAAATATTATTTATAATTCATAATCCTTTCCTAAACCAAACCTGTACAATCCGGATCGAGGAACCCATACAGTAACTCCTTAAAAATTTATTATTTTGAAATTCCTTCGTTATTTAGGCCACACAACTTTCCTTTATTCGTGATTTAGTGCATTAAACAAAGCAGTATTCAAGCCTTCACCTGCCCCTTCATTTGTTTATAAAATTCAAATTGGAAAAGTTTTAATTTTTGAAAATGGCGTGGATACATGTTGTACAATGCAATATATTTTAGTCATGAAACTTGTATAGTTTAGTAATGAAACAAGATTCAAAATAAACAAATCTAAAGGAACTGTAGACGTAATGTTAAATGACCCTCCATATATTACAGTGCCATGTCTGATTCTCGAAGATACTCGTTAAAACTTATTTAAGAGATATTGCGTATTTTGGTCTTCCCCCCCGGAAGAGTATCAGAGGAGCATTTAGGGAGGGGGGCTAATGAGGTAGCCCCTTCCCCTAATGGGTGCTGAGCTGAACCCCCTGGAGAATAAAAATTAAGCCCCCCCCTGGACAAATTCCTTAATACGCCCCTGAAGTGTATGGTTTCAGGGGTTTAGAAAATCATCGCATTTTCGTATTTTCAAGAGGAAACATATGTTTGCAGGAAAAATGGAGGAAAGAGATGTTGAAGGATTTGTGAAAGAAGTTGATGAAGAAGGGTTCCATAAAGATATGGATGATGAAATTAAAAAGAAAAAAGAGAGACAGGTTAGCACTGATACATAGAAACCATTTTAAGAATATTCATAGAAGTTGATTTCATAATAATTATAATAAAAGTTTTGGTGCCTAGGTTCTATGTGTGCATCAGGAGGAAGTCGTTTTCGGTTTTTCGGCAAAATGTTGAGTTTTGTTGAGGATTCGATCCCAAATTTACTTTATGATCCGTGTAGAGGACCACAATGCATGCTGAATTCAAAAGTTCAGCCTTTTATTTTATTTTTTAGAACTAAATGCAGCTTCTACATAGTTTGATATCACAAAGTGTCGAATTGTCCCCCCTATCCATAACAAAATCGAGATGTTTTCCTAAACCTACTTCCACCCAAGTTCATCACGTTAAAGCAAAAAATATTTTGCATTTCAATACTAAGGGTTGACATCACCCAGAGAACCTAGTGAACCTATGCAGCTTTTGATTCATTACTTTTACTTCTTCTTGTATCACCCTAAATTCTACACTCCACGCGCGGGCAGCCGTAGTACATTTAAATTTCCAAGCCGGGTCAACCTTTCCGGTCCCAGTTTGTACTGTACCTAGCATCTATGTACAGGACTAGCCGGTGCTACAAGGTTGACGTGGTCAGTTTTTATGCTTCATATAGGTTGAATTTACTTTTACTAAAGGGGCAGAGGTGCGTGAATTGATAGTTATAATTTTCAAGAACATTAATTATTTATACATAAAAAAGAATATAATCTCTTGCTAATTGTTTGTCTGTTTGGATTCATAACTCATCCCAAGCTAGTATCTATTTATATATAAAGCTGATTACTTTTACTTCTTCTTGTATCACCCTATATTCTACACTCCTCCCTATCAAACTGTGGAATGAGGAGACAACATTAAATTGATTTAAAAGTATATTTTCATATTGTTAAAAAGCAATTAGTATCATCTAGTTTATTCAAAATCAACGGATTAAGTGAAATAGGAGGTAATCGATTTTGGACTTTTTTTGGAGTTCAGCTAATCAAAAGTTCATAGAAAACACATGTAAGTTTGTCAAATTTAGGATAGGCTAAAAAAAATTACTATAATAACAAAATAATTTTTTTTTTGAAAATCTCATGTTATTCCTCATTTTATGCTTAATTCAATTTTCCAAACCATCTTTAAAAAAACGTTGAAATTTAAAATGAGTCAGAAAACGAAAGTCTTCCAAAAACTTTAAATAGATAAAATTTTCAAAAATTGACGTGCGACTCGAAATTTAAAAATAACGTTTTAACTATGCAACAATTTTTTTATTTCTTTTTTTGGACAATTAAAAAAATCCAAAATCGAGTAGTTTAGAGCACAATGCATAAAAAAATTCAGCTTAAAAGTTATTATTGTATTCCACTGTACAATATCTATATACGAATTCAACCTCGTGAATAAGCTCAGATTTTAAAAACGTTGCTAAGTTAGACTTCAGAGACGACTGTACGATATGCATTACTGTCTGTTTCCTTATATTCATTATTCCCTGCAACTTCAATTTTGTTTCTTTCTTTGCTTAATCATAAAATAAGCTTTAGAAAACTAAATTCAAGACAGACTTGGGATCATCGTTCGTTAAGATTTATATGTTGTCTTTGCAGTCTCATCCTTGGTGGCCAACCCTGAACACACTAGATTACACATAAAGGATGAGACCCAAACCCCTTTAAATATGACGATTCGATTTGGTCTTCTGTTTATAGCATTTTAATGATTTACTAAATAATTGGGCAAAGAAAAAAGTTTTTTTTTAAATCCATTACATTGCATTCTCAATAAATCCGTACAGTCGTCTCTGAAGTCTCATTCGTTGTGGGTGAATCTGTATTTAATTAACATTTCATGATCAGCATGTTTGCATAGAACATTATTAAATAAATGATTATTTAAGGGTAATTTCCAGAATCCCTTTCATTTGTAAATAATTGCTTTTTGGATCCAATTAATTGACATGGCCGGGACATACTTTATAATTGTATTTGATTTAACCCTTATTCCTATATATTTACATAATTTTAGCAATAAACACCGCTTATATATTTACATAATTTTAGCAATAAACACCACTTATATAATTACATAATTTTAGCAATAAACAGTTGGGGTTCTGAAACACATTCTTGCCCTTAAAAACGAGCAAAAGCACTTTTGCTCGTTTTCTGCCTTAAAAAAGCGAGCAAAAGGACTTTTGCTCGTTTTCTGCCTTATAAAAAGCGAGAAAAAAGGACTTTTGCTCGTTTTTTGCCTTATTTAGAGTACTTTTGACGTGTATTTGGTCTCCCTGTTTACAAATGCAAAAATTATTCAACATTTGTGTGAATTACTTCTCCAGAATTCTAGTTCTTATTCTGATAAAATCTAAAGAACATGAAACAGTAATTTTTTTACTAAAATTACTCTGGTGTTGTTTGTAATAAAACTTAATTTTCCTACCTAAATTCTAGACTGTGTTCGAGAAATAGGTGTATATCTAGATATCTATATGATAAAATAAGACATTCGTAAATATATATATATATATATGTTGCGTATAGCCGGCCAAACGGCTAAACCGATAAGGCTGAAATTTTTTTGTGGACACTCATGGGTGGCCGGGGGTGCTTTAGGCTAAAAATCGAATTTTTTTAAACAAAATTTTCAAAATATTTTTTCAAAATTTAAATTTTTTTTTTCAACGGTCCTTCATCTAGTTTTTATACATAACGGGGTTGGGCCCTTCATCTAGTTTTTATATATAACTTTTATCATATTCACTAGAATTAGATTTTTCTGGATGATATATTGTTGTGATAGTAATAGCTTTCATGATACAGTAGAAATAAACAGATGTTTCTAGACGATATATCACAGTGGTAGCAATATATATTTTTATATTCATTTTGATTAGACGTGTCTGAACGAAATATTACAGTGATTACAATATCTAGCATTATCTTTTATTTGATTAGATATCTCTGGGCGATAACAGTGATAGCAATGCTTATCATTATATTCAATTTGTTTATATGTTCCTGGACGATATATATTACTGTGATAGAAATGCCTATTACTATATTCAATTTATTTAGATGTTTCTTGACGATATATATTACAGTAATACCAATTCCTATCATTATATTTTATTTATTTAGATGTTTCTTGACAATATGTATTACAGTAATAGCAATAACTATCATTATAATCTATTTATTTAGATGTTTCTGGAAGATATATATTACAGTAATAATTCAATTTATTTAGATGTTTCTGGACGATATATATTAAAGTGTTAGAAATGCCTATCACTATATTCAATTCATTTAGATCTTTCTTGACGATATATATTACAGTAATAGTAATATCTATCTTTATATTCAATTTATTTAGATGTTTCTGGACGATATATATTAAAGTGTTAGAAATGCCTATCACTATATTCAATTTATTTAGATCTTTCTCGACCATATATATTACAGTAATAGTAATACCTATCATTATATTCTATTTATTTAGATGTTTCTGGACGATATATATTACAGTAATGGCAATAACTATCATTCTATTCAAATTATTTAGATGTTTCTGGACGATATATAATAAAGTGATAGAAATACCTTTTATTATATTCTAAATTTTTTAGATGTTCCTGGACGATGTTGGAGTAGTAGTTGCGATGATATCTATCACAGTGTTAGCAATTGTAGTTGTTATACTTAAAGTTCTACTATTCGACAGTGTAAGTGTTCACAACCCATGTACAATATTTAAAGTGTGTTTCACTAAACATAATAATTTATGAATAATAACATCAATCTATTTATATACTTTGCTTTTTTGTCAAAACAGATAAACCAATCGGGCCCAAATTTTTTATGGGACCTCACACATGAGCCCAGTAGAAGTTTATGGACGGTCAAAATTAAATTTTGCATATAAAAAAGCCCAGTATTACAATAATTAAAACATTTTCTTGTTTAATTTACAATATCTTTACAAGTTTTAAATATTTTTTTTTTAAATTATGAGCCCAAATTGTATTTCGCATCAAAATAAATGAGTCTTTGCCACAAACTCAAATTTTTTAATCACTATATCTTGGCAACCTTATGGTGTAGACTCTTGATATTTAAAACTTTTCTGATCTAACAGAATTCAAAGTTTAAAATATCTGATTAATGTATAAGACTTTGGGTTGCCAAGATATAAGGATTAGAAAATCATGGTTTGCGGCAAAGTAACACCAAAAGTCTATTAATTCGATTGGCATTTAAAACACAACTAATTCAATCTCTAGAAGACGATTTGACATTACACATTTATCATGTTTAATGAAGTTTACTGAATAATGTATTTTGTGTTCTTTAAAAATGTTTTTGAATTGAACGTCAATACTTACACTTTTTCAAATAACAGGATTGCCATATTACAAAGGATCAGGCGGATCGGGTCTTTCAAATAACAGGATTGCCATATTACAAAGGATCAGGCGGATCGGGTTTTTCAAATTTTCAATATTCGCAAAATTCGAACCCAATTTCTCGAAAATGTTTTGATAAAATGCGTCGAAAATACAACGATATTCGCGAATATTGTTGTAGAAAACCTTTCAAACAATTTTCGCGAATTTCGATTTCCGGGAAATTTCGTCTGATTCCTGTTGCGAGTTGTAGAAGTTGTTTTTCATTGCATGTCAAACCTATTTTTAAGTCCAAATTTTACCAAACTGAACCCTCAGTTCAACATAGAGTTTCAGATCATCATTAAAGTCTCATTTTGTTGGCAATATTGTAGATAGATATTTAATATATTTTAATAATACTACTTTTCTTACAAAATTTAAAATATTTCCCTACTTCAGACTGGGCCAGGAGAGTTAGGAACATTTAAACCTTTGCCTCAGATGCAGAACTCTATAATCAAGTATACAGCTAATGGATATATTCCATGCAAAGGGTAAGTACAATATTAGTTTATGTCCATAGGTCCATCGAATGCAATGCAACCCACTTTCATAGATTTCATGATTAAAGAAAACATTTATATATATATATATGTTTATAAAGGTCTACAAGGGTGATCTAAATAGAAAAAATCCGGTTAAAATTATCTTTTTCAGTAATACGATTACAACATTATTATCGTTTCATAACATGAATGTACCAATTAACATCAATACGATTACAACATTATTATCGCTTCATAACATGAATGTACCAATTAACATCAATACGATTACAACATTATTATCGTTTCATAACATGAATGTACCAATTAACATCAATACGATTACAACATTATTATCGTTTCATAACATGAATGTACCAATTAACATCAATCTTTATCAAGTAGAGATAAAAATAAGAATAAGGGGGGGGGGAATACATTCACAGTGAAGTATTAGGACAGCCGCAAAGTAACATGAATACTAAAAAGTACATGCTCTCTCAGACCCGACCTTCTCCATTTATGGAGTGGCATGGTGGATTGACTACGGTACCCCTGAACAAGAATGCAAAAACTTTGAAACTTGTTTTTAATTGTGGATCTTCTACAATACGACCTGCTTCGTAGTCAGAATCTATAAAAAGAATTAGCACTTAATAAACTGAACAAAAACGAGGAAATATTCTATATTATTGATTAGGAAATGTTTTTAAAGGTACTGTTGTAAATCGGATATGCAACTCTTACAGGGGTCAATATAATTCCCAAAAAAGCTGATTTTCTCGATCCCAAAATAATTTTTTGCCCCCAATTTTGAAAAAAAATGCCCCCAATTTTAAAAAAATATGCCCCCAGTTAAAATTTTTTTTTCAAATTCCACTAACACATTTGCCCCAATGCCCCCAATTTTGAAAAAAAATGCCCCCAATTTTTGAAAAAAATGCCCCCAGTTAAAAATTTTTTTTCAAATTCCACTAACACATTTGCCCCATTGCCCCCAATTTTTTTTAAAAATGCCCCCAATTTTTAAAAAAAATACCCCCAGATAAAATTTTTTTTTCAAATTCCACTCACACATTAGCCCCAATGCCCCCAATTTTTAAATAAAATGCCCCCAATTTTTAAAAAAAAACTCACACATTTGCCCAATTGCCCCCAATTTTTTTTAAAATGCCCCCAATTTTTAAAAAAAATGCCCCCAATTTTTTTTTAATTATCATATAAAAAAAATTTGCCCCCATTTCTTTCAAATTTGTCAATCCCAAATGGGATTGAAAAGGGAATTATATTGACCCCTGAACTCTTATAGTTACAACGACATAAACTATCTTCAATATCAGGCCAATAGATATAAAAATTTGCGAAAATTACCTCTCTTCCTCTTTGTCTGAACTAATAAAAATACAGTCGTATATTAATCAATTTGCAATCAAGACAACTTTTGATTTAAATGTTTGATTTCTACTAAGCTTTCAAACAGCATGGATACACATAAACATGGAAACAAAGAGAAGGTTATCTTTGTTTACTTGTAAACGTATAATTTAAATCAAAATTTAAATAGAAATTTCGTCTTCATTGTGTTGATAAAAACGCAGACCACTATATATTTCTAACATTTCAGATATGTTCCTTGCCCTCCAGGAATGGAGGATTGAGAGAAAAGAAGAAGAAAATAATCAAAATATCACCTAAACATTTTGTTCTTTGAATAACACTCCAAATATTCCAACTGTGCGCTTAATATTGCTAAACATGTATATATATGTATCTAATGTATTAATGGAATTAAATTTAAACCTCACTATCTGGCAATTTTCTTTGCAGTTCAACGTTTTTGCCTTCCATGTTTTTTTCCAGAATATCTCTTTTTATTGAGGACCCAAATATTTCTTAAACCCCAATAAACACTAATCAAATTTTCATTTAAAAAATTCCCAAGAAACAAACCAGTATTTTTTCATACATTTTAATTAAAAATTTTGTTATGCTTAGGAAGGGTTTCAAAGGGTTTAAAACAATTCCGACTCATTCTTAACATTTTATTAACATCTAATTGATCTAACTAAGCCTTTAGAGTTTCATTTTAAACGGATCCGGATCAAAGGACCTAATTAGTTGCTATTTAGATATAGTTTTCTAATCCATAAAACTTTGGAATCTCATTTGGACAATTGACATTGCAAACTTTGAATACTAATAGTAAAAGTTTGAAATATCAGAGGTTTACACCATAAGGTTTCAAAGATATGAGAATTATAAAATTTGAGTTTATGGCGAATAATCTATTCCTTTCGTCCCTTATGACCTGTATTCTATGTATGATTTCTGACAGCTTATGTTTTGGTTCTCAATGATCCCGTAAGAGTGTCCGGAAATAATTTTCCGAATGAATGAGTACAGGAAAAGTTGTAAAACCCTGAGATCTCCATTTTCTCTTGAGTATTAGCAGTCTAGTCCCATACTTAACCAGGATTAGAATTTGGCCAGAAACCTCTGTTGAGATTATCCTGATTTCGGGAAATTACTTTCGTTTTAAAAATCCTTCCTAAACGAACACTCAAATTCTACATTGTATAAATAGAAAATCTGGTAAATTCTTAGTTGCACCAGAAACCAGAGACATTTTTTATCAGAATCCAAAATCTAGCATCTCCAGATACCGAGATCTACCGTAGTAACCAGAATACTGTTGAATTATTGTCACCTCTGTTCTTTCTTTCCATGAAAACACGTCAATAAGGATTTTGTAATTTGTATTTATTTCTGAAAAAGGGCCCTGAACATTTTTTTTCATGACTAAATGAAACGAAAAAAGGAAGATGACAATATTTATAATGTTTATGGATACCACCGTTTCTATACCAAAAACCTTATAAGATTTTTTGTTCGTATGAATTGTATCGTAAATCCTGTAAATTTCAATCTTCACGATCAACAGTAAATCAGTACTGCAAATTTTGAATTGTTCATAAAAATCCCTGATAAAGAAATTGAGTCTTTGGAACAATATAAAATATTTAAACCTAAATATCTTTAGAACTCGATGTTGTAAACCTTTGATATTTCAAACTCAGATTATTTGATTTAACAGAATTCATAGTTTGAAATATCTAAGGTCTGCAACATTTGGTTTCAAAGATATAGTGATTAGAAAATCAGATTTGTGACAAAGACTCAATTCCTTTGCTTTAGATTTGATGAAGAGTAGCCTAAACCTTTATATCGTAAATTGAATTTATGTAAAACCAAATTCTATCTAAAATGTTGATAAATATATACAAAACTGTCAATTTTCAAACAAATATGTCACAAATGTCAAAATTATGTGTTTAGCCAGCAAATATGTAACATTGAGATGTAGAATTAGATGCTTTAAAAAAATGACAACTGATCAAATTTGCCTAATTAACCTTTCAGAAAGAAAATTTTAAAATTTAAGAACAGTTCTTGAAATTGGCAAGAATTGCACATTCTACAGTTTCGCGGCTTGAGCGCTTTAGCTTTTTGTGTATTGTAAAGGTCTAATCATTAGTTTTGGATTCTTTGGACCCAGAAAAAAATTTAACCCTCAAAATTTCAAACAATTCTACCGGCAAATAAAGCACTAAGAGATATTGTTTGCTTTTAATTCTTCAGATCTTTAGGGCTACCTACAAAGGATGTGAAACAACAATACAGAATCTGATCAGTATTTTCTTAAAATCAGGGTTCCTACAATTCAAGCGTTGAATCATTAATTTGACGAGGTTCTTGTCTTCAATAAAGTCTCATCCTTTGTGGGTAACCCTGTAGACAAAAAATATCAATTATCCAAAAATGCAGCACATCACAGGTTTTCTAATTTAATAAAAATTGTATAAAATCATTGATTTAATTATGTTAAGAGAGTTTCATGAGATGTACAATGATTACACCGATCTTCTTCTTTATAATCAGCTTTTCCAAACTTTAGGAATATTTGGGAAATGTTTGGCATAAGATTGCCAAGCTAGAGAAGGGGTCCAGGGTTGTCCCTCAGGGAAGGGAAGAGGACCTGAATATTGGGTTCGTTTTTGGTTTGTTTTTAACATTAAAGGTTTAATGTTTTTAAAAATTTTCATGAAAATTTAACACGAAATAACATTTCAAATTTGTTTTCTCCATTAGTTTGCTTTCAGGCATCTATTTTTTACTTTTTCAAAGAATGATTAGACACATTTTTCAACACTATTTAACATCAAGAGTAGAAAAATAGTGATAATTGATTAAAAAAATAAATATTCATTATTCGATTTCATTTACTTACTTCCCACAGCCTGAAGAATACCGAATAGACCCCCTAGACCTCCAGTGTTTCCAACAGTTCTATCTACCGAATACCCTCCTAAGAGAAATGCATGTTAAGAGGGAGGTGGATGGTGATTTATGGATTGTATTACATCCGCCAAAAGTTACATTCTCCTACGAAACTTCGGACCTACCCGCACGTGGTTTTCCAGCAGCATCAAGCTGCTGTTGGTTTGATACACAGTAGATCAGATACACTTCATAAAAAAAGTTAGACCACTGTAGGTCGGTTGCACAGCTTTTTTGAGTTGGTTGCACTCTTCTGTATGTCGGATGCACAATATTTGTAGGTTGGAATTTTGATGCACAACATAAGTAGGTCGGATGCACAAATTTAGTAGGTTGGATGCACAACTTTAGTAGGTTGGATGCACAACTTTAGTAGGTTGGATGCACAACTTTAGAAGGTTGGATGCACAACTTTAGTTGATAGGATGGACAACTTTTGTAGGTTGGATCAACTTTTGCAACTTCTTACAAAAGATGTGCATATGACCCTACAAAATGTGTGCATCTGACCTACAAAAGTTGTGCATCCGACCTGTGTGTACAACCGGAACATCGATCCTGATGGTAGAACTGTCAACTACATTATGACTATATCTGCAGTTCCTGCATAGGTCGGATTAACAAAATAGAATGTACATCGAACCTGCAGCTGTTGTATGTCCAAAGTAACATAGGAAGGAAGTACCGTAGGACAGAAGTAACATTACAGATTAATGTTCTATTCCGTATATACTAGCTGAATCATTTTCCCAACTTGGAGATTGTGTAGAACCAAAGTTAGCACTAGCAGTAAACAAACCATAATTTAGTCAACTTTCACCCCATAAAAGTTATGTTTTTGTTATAAAAACTTAGTTAGGTGTGTGTGTAAGGAAATGAGTTTTCTACTGATCATTATTCTATGCTGCTTCTCCTCATATGAATACCAAGTCTATCCAGTGTGATGCCAAATATCAAAGATATTACCCATTAGTATTCTTTGGTACATTCTTCCTAATAAAAAAGTCCATGTTTTGAGGTAGAACATATTTATTAACATACATAAAAGAACAATTGTTTAACTAATGGTTAATCATTGTTGTAAAATAGTCGAACCAATTGTAGTTCTTCTGAGGGTTTCTTAGTCACAGGACACTTGTGTTTCTTCCTGTTTAAACATTTAATGTCATTTAAAAATAAAGAAAAAGTTAAGTAGGATGAATTTTCTGAAAAAAACTTTTGAGATTTAATCATTTCAAAATGTTTTTTTCCTGATATATTTTGTGATGCAAGCGTAACAAAATACAACTCCAGATGAAATTAGGACAGTGTCTCCTCGTCTTTCCTTTCCACATAGGGGGCAGAATCCAGGTACTAATCCAGGTATAGCAGCAGGAGGAGGAATAATTCTAGATCCAACCTTGTGCTCTAATAATCCAATGAACATTAAAGGGAGTGTTTGCGAAAAATGAAAAACAAATTCAGAAAGTTTATATATGACTCAGGTAATAAAAAAATCTATTTAATTTCAAACAAATCATTAAGATATTACAACCAATAGTCATAGATTATTTTTCTAAGCATTGTATAAACGAGTCAATACTAGTCATTTATTGCAACTTTCTGAATTTGAATGGACGCTATGTTCTTCAATTTAAGTCGTTTTTAACAATTTTCTCCTTATAGACACAACAGATAGAATTAAGATTAGTAGCAATCAAAAGCGATTATTTTTCGCCATAAGCATATACCCATCCCCCTTTAAATGACTAAGAAGATTAAAATATAATGAAAGGGAAACTAAAAATAATTTTAAGTGACCCTTCATGCAAAGAAAGAAATGCCTGATTTAAAAAATGTACCCTCTAAACCTTTATCTGATAATAATGCACAGTATATAATTATATTGTAGTTTTTCTAGATTTAAAGTGTTAAATTCCTATAAGTCACTTCTTAAGAGAAACCGTTGTTGAAAATGATCAGTTTTCAAAATTAAAAACATTAATATCTAATTCATAAACAAGACGTAGCTTCTCAGCATGCCATTGTGAATAATTTTTGCAAATATGAAATTTGAAAACATGCTTACAGTCCCTTTAAGATTTGAATTTCCATGAATTGAAATATTTCCTGTTAGGGTTTTATTGTACCAGTGCTCTACAACTTGAAGAAAGAAACTGCCCATTTCAAGCCCTTAGTGAAAAGTTATCTTCCATTACCACCATCTCTTAGTGTTCTATGCAGTGTAGTTAAAATGATGAACAAATCTATCAATGTTATAAAAATAAAAAAGGATTTGGTTTCTAAAAGAAAATACTATCATGCAAAATAGTAAAGCTTTTCTTGTGAACCATGGCTCAAGAGTAAATACAGAAAAAACAAAATAAAAAAATAGGTGAGAGTATTCAAGCTCCAATTTTCAAAGCTTGATGTTTTGAACAAAATTTTATTCTTCTAAAACTAGGCTTGCCAAGGAAGATATTTTTTCCTAGAGTTATCCCCCTAGCCGACAAAGAAACAAGGTTATAAACTATATGTTTGGCACCTCCCTTCCGGAAGATCCCGTCTTGAATACTGGCACTGTTCTTCTGTGTACTCTTTCTTAGATATATTAGGTTGTATCCAGCTAGAACTGCAACCAGGGAATGATACTTTGATTTTTGAAGGCAGTAGCTCATCAGTATACCTGATAAACAAATAAATTAAACTTAGAATATCATCCTTAATAAATAAATTTATTATTAATTTTACCTAAGTTAGAAATCTCCCAAATACAATGAAAATAGGGAAATATTTGAAGAAATAGTGATCTTAATAAATTTAGTAAGTTTGTTTCATATCGGAATCCATCACCTTCATCCTCTCTAGTTAACTTTGAAATTAATAAATGTATCTTGGACAAGTTAAAATTTAAATTTAAATTTTATGTGAAGAATAAAGTTTGTAAAAACCTTTAATAGAGATGATATTAATCAATCATAACTCAAAATTCATAACAATAACTTTAGAATTTAAACTTTTTGAAATTTTAAGGAGTTCTTGTAAAGGACCATAGTAAATTTAAGATTTTTACAAAAAATTGGCCTTGGTCAATGACCAGTCCCATGTTCAAATAATGTGATTTCAATCCTGAGTTTTTCAAACAGTCTCTGTAATTTTCTTTGAACATAAGGTAGTAGAACTAGACAAATATATGATGGCTTAAGTGGTAATTTCTGGGATAGAACTGGGTCTCTTTCTGAAAAATAGAAATTTTAAAGTTAAGACTAATGAAAATATTTAATTTAGTTGTCAAATTGTTTTGAAAAAAATAGACAAAATCAACATTTTGACTTTACCTAGAAAATTTCTTATATCTTTTTAATGATTTTTTATTCAATTTTATCATTGAAAATCCCTATGAGATGCCAGAATGGGTTTGCAATTCTATTGCTTACCTAATCCATAAAAATTTTCAGAAAATGATCCAGAGAACAGTTTTAGATAGTGAAGTTGAAGGGTTGAATTCAGAAGAAGGAATATTTCATCTCTAAAATTAACTTTATGAACTTTAAAGCAAGGATAAAATTCAACTTTATGAACTTTACAACAAGGTTAAAAATTAACTTTATGAACTTTACAATATGCATAAAAATTAACTTTATGAACTTTAAAGCAAGGATAAAATTCAACTTTATGAACTTTACAACAAGGTTAAAAATTTATCGTCAACAGAAAATCAAACAAATCTTAAAAAAAAAAATTTATACAGTGATATTCAGAAATACCTGGAATTAATTTATAACTAATTAGTCTCTACAAACAAATATGACAAATATGATTGATAAAACGATCATACAAAATAGCCCTAGCCCTGTCAATTCCAAAATGTGGTCTGCCATAAAGTACATTTAAAATTAACAGAAATATATATTTAAAATATTAATTCTGGGTCTTTCTGGTTCTGACTGAAAGAAAGCACATGAAAGAAAAATGCCCATGATATGATATCCATTGCATTCTAATTGCAGGCCATATTTCTGCTTTTAGTAATTTAACACAAATGTATAATATTTTGCCTTCAAATTTTACAATTTTTCCAGTAGATTCACTGCATATTTGTTTTTTTTTATTTTTCTGATCTTAAAAAAATATATATTTACCTAAATCTATTAATAAATGAAAGATACTGTGGACTGCAGCCAGCTATAACTGAAGCAATTTGATCAAATGCTGGTTTAAGTGTGTTTATCAAACTCTCCTGTGCCACCACCTCAAACACAGAAGGGTTTACTGACTCTACAAAAGCTGAAGTAAGAAACGCTCCTGGAGTTGACATTTTAATCTGGAATATCTGAAAATATTGAAAAGGATCTGATAATTTTGTAAAAAAAAATCATAATGTCTGTTTAAAAAACCATATTTATTTTGGATATTATTCACCTTAATTTTACGTTGTTTGTATTTCGTCAAGGGAATTATGATAATAATCATAATTATTTCATTCAAGATTTGGATATAGATTATAACATATTGTTATGCTTAACCACACACAATTCATAATTGTTTAAGTAACTTTTTAAAAGACCCCCCAACATCTTTTAATTCATGATCTAATTACTAAGCACAACAATAAAATGTTTTTAGCATTTATATCATTTTGTTATAAAGTCATTAAACCAGTTATTGTGGGACAACAAATTTGGTGTTGGGACATTTCAAAAGATGGAACATTTTATGGATAGGACATTTCATGGATAAGACATTTCATGGACAGGACATTTTATGGATATGACATTTAATTTATGAAGGGTTTCACTGTATAACATTAAATACAGCAGCAAAGATATTTTAAACATTGTCAGAATAAAATTCCTCACTCACTATTTAACTAGTTTTAATTCATGTTTTTAAGCAGTTTTAATAGAGTGCAGTTGAATATGAACAAACCCAATCCTCCTCTAGCTTCCTATAGTTCTACTGTTATAAACCAAAAATTAACATTATTGCTGTATAAACTTGAATTCTCAGGTAGACCACAGTATACTGCAGCCGATTATCTAGGGTTTATTGTATACACATTCAACTGATTAGAAACAGGTTTAACAGAACTCATTTCATTCTTCAAACTATGTAGAGGATTTTAAGGTGGATTTACGAGATTGTGTTAGGGTAACAACTATTTGTCATCGAGAAATAAAATGTACAAAAGTCAGTTTTTTTTAAGATACGGCCTGTATCCCACGTACAAAACTTGACATTAGCAAGACGACTGGAAGGTCGTCTTTAGTCTTTGAAATAATTATACCCGTTAATCTAATCTGATTCTAATAATAATAGGATTTCCAAAATGTGGTTTGGCATTTTTGTGTTTTCAATATTACCGGAGACATGAAGAATTTTGTTCAAATTTCAACAATTATGGTTTTATTTTATAAAATTGAAATCTGAAGGAAATTCTTATTATCTCTAGTAATATTGACAGAAAAAACGGGCAGACTACATATAGGAAATGGCAGGACCAGGGGAATTTTGTAATTATTGTTTCAAGAATCAAACATTTAAAGCAGGTTGAAGAAAGAATGCTGAAAATTATTTCAAAGATCATAGACCACCTTTAAGTTGTCTTGCCTCTGTCAGGTTTCGTTGGACACCCTGTACATAAATACGTTCAAAAAGTTTGTCTCCCTTTTTAATCTAATAAAGAAATATTCTCTGCTAGAGCTATAAATGTTCAAGATATTGACAAACTAAAGACTTGTTTGGACTGTGCATATGCAGAAGAGATCTTAATATTTTTGAAGCAACCTGTATTGCATTCTTGGTTGGACTAGACAAGGTTTCAGATATATACCTGCCAACCAGGGGTAAAAATTCTTCCAAAATACCATGGAATGTATCCATGGTACAAGAAGAATTATGTTTATGTAGAGATTTTTTTCCCTACGCATATAGTATTCCTTTTTAAGTAAAGATTTATTTGAGTTGTTTTTAAGTTAGTCCTGGCAAGGCTCGCTTTGTAGTAACCCGTATCATCTGAACTATTAGTACGTTCCTGAAGCTGAATATGTGGATAGAATGAGTGTGAATAAAGAAAATACAACTCTATGTTTCATTTACATACAGTGAGCTTTTTAGAGTGTGCCGACTCTAACAAGACTTTATCTAATTTCTGCGCAAAACACGAAGGGTTGGCTTAAGTTTCTATTTCTTGTTTTTTTTTAAGTAAGATAGAAAATCAAGATTAAATGAATTTGCTTTTTTAAAATATTTTGTTATTTACTAAATCTAGTATCTAGTATCTATAAAATATTCTAAATATTCGGATAAAAAAATAAATAATAACCAACTGCCCAACAAATTAAAAATGGAGAACATATTATTTTATTCAGTAAACAAGTCCTACTTTTTATAATTCTATTTTTTGCAATGAACAACAGGTTTTTTCAACAGGTTTTCATAGCAATAATCATGTTATTTCTGAATGTATCTATTAAATAATAACCAAAAAACAGTGGAATAAAAGCAATAGTCATGCATCTATTAAATAATAACCAAAAAACAGTGGAATAAAAGCAATAATCATGCATCTATTAAATAATAACCAAAAAACAGTGGAATAAAAGCAATAGTCATGCATCTATTAAATAATAACCAAAAAACAGTGAACTAAAATCAATAATCATGCATCTATTAAATAATAACCAAAAAACAGTGGAATAAAAGCAATAATTATGCATCTATTAAATAATAACCAAAAAACAGTGGAATAAAAGCAATAATCATGCATCTATTAAATAATAACCAAAAAACAGTGGAATAAAAGCAATAATCATGCATCTATTAAATAATAACCAAAAAACAGTGGAATAAAAGCAATAATCATGCGTCTATTAAATAATAACCAAAAAACAGTGGAATAAAAGTGTGTTCTCCCTTTTTTGAGAAATCTTGCTTAGATAAAAAAATATTATTTAAGAAACGTTTGGAGCTCGCAATCACAAAATAGAAAAATCCTATAAACGAAATTAAATTTAAAAAAAAAACATTACAATGCTTAGAGCAGGTTGAATCATGTGATTCACCAATTGATGTGGGACACCCTGTAAGTAAAAAGGGTCTATTTACACTGTACAATTGCTATGTCTAATGTTCTTTGAACTAGTTTAAATCCTAGCTTGAGTTTAAAAGTCGTCTTCCTATTTCAGAGTTTTCTGGTTATCACTGTAGAAATGTATGTATGATGTGTATGTGTGTTAAAAATATTTTCATATCTCATTATAAATTCTTGTTAGATACTGTGTTGAGTTTGTTCTATTGAAAATGACTGAGGAATCTGAGAGAATAGAATTAGCGTACATCACCACTCTATCTATATATAAATTTGGCTTGTCTGTTTGTCTGTCTGTCTGTTTGTATCCAATAAACGTCAAAACGGCTGAATCGATCGGGCCCAAATTTTTTTTGGGACATCTAGGGACCCCAGGGAAGGTTTATGAATGATTAAAATTTTAAAAATTTGTCTCCATCAAAATTCGATCTTCATTAAATTTTTTAAAACTTTGAAAATCCACGAAATTTTTTGTGAAAATCCGCGAATTATTTTTGTTTTGTTTTACGATGTACACAAAGAGAACATGTTCACAATTAATTTAGAAGATGGGCGCGAAGCGCCCTCTAAGGCTAGAAAGAAGGGTGCGCCTTGAATTTCTAGTATACTATGACCTCGTTGGATTTTTCCTCCTCGGTTAACTATACTGCTGTTCGCTTCTAAATGTTCATGAAAAAAATCATAAAAACTTTTCTACAGTCTGCAGAATTATAGGTTGATATATTACGGGAGTTGTACGTTTTTACTTTTAAACAGAATGGACAAATCGTTTTGCGCAAATTTATATTTCGCCGCAAATTCTGCATTTTTTGCACTTATAATTTCCCGCAAATCAGGGTGCGCAAGAAGATATGCGGACTGCGCTAAATGATTTTAACGCGAATTCGGCGAAAAAAAATGTACTCATTTCTTACCTGTAAACTTGTAGCATTGACCCTCTTCGTTAAAGCTCATGCTGAGAACCTGGGGTGGAGATACAATAGTCTTTCCTAAATAGTACATTTCAGTATATAAACAAGAGCGTATGAAGATGGTGTGAGGGGGGGGGGGGAGACTCCAAAAAGAAAATGAAACGTCAACGCTCTTTATCAACTAGAATATCAAAGTCTGGAATTTGGATTATGTACGGTGTGTTTCACGAGACAGGACAGTTGGTGAATAGTTTTCAATGTCTTCTTCCATAACTTATTACGTTGTTTGATACGTCAAACATAATAATAAAAATGTTTTATGGGAGTCACTCACATTATAGTAAAATTTATTTCAAAGGAAAATAAGCGATTTTTTTACCGAAAGAAACTTTAAAAAGTTTTTTTAAATCTAATGCATTATATGGAAGAAGACATTCAAAACTATCCACCTTAAGTTGCATTGTTTGTGGGACACAATCTTTAAGATTTACATTTTATACTTTAGACCCATAACAATTGCAGAATTTTTCTAAAAACACTGTTAAGGCTGCATTTTTATGTCGTCTTCCGTTTAGTTTAGATTTTACTTTTATCGTTTCAAACTGCCGAGAAATCAAACTTAAAAATTCTATTTCAGACTCGTGTCAGTAGGAATGCAGAATTAAATCACGCTTGTTTTGCCTTTTTAATTTTTTTTAAATGAATTATTTACCTGTTGGTTTTATGACTTGATGTCCGAATATCAGATCTCCTGTGTGCTTTAGAACAGATCTACAAAAGGAAAAAAGTTGAATATCTAATTAATTAATTTCTGTTCTCGTAAATAATCATTTTAAAATATGGCTCATCGATGTTAGTTTGAGAATTTTGAATTTTATAGATAATGCCATGCAACAAGAATATAAGACAAGTGTGTTTAACTAAAAGTACTGTAATTAAGTTTTAAGATTATAAATAATACAGGGTGTCCCCTATCAATTCGGACTAATAAAGAGATCGTTTTCCATAAAAGACGATATTCTTTGGAGATGCGCTTACTAAGTTTTCAAAATATCTATCTATCTCATCTGGATTTCATTTGGTACAAAAGTACAAAGTTACTGTTTTAATATGTTACTTCTGTAGAATTGTTACCCAATTTCAATATTTACAGTTTTCATTTTTGTGATTAAACCAGTTTTGATGTTTTCACTTTGAATAAAATGTTGATCCAATTTCCTAATCAGAATAAGAATTTAATTGCTAAACAGTTTCAGAATAGCTTTCAAGATCTTACACCAGAAATCAAAGCTGGATTCTTAGTTGTTCAAAAGTAAGCGCACAATGTTTAAATTTGTGAGAATCTCCATGTTGAACCAGAGCTGGGAACTTAAGAAAATACAGAATGAGTTTAAGTGGGTTACTTCCTTAGGGGATATTCCGATCTTTCTTGGGTCATACAAACTGTGAGGAATAGGGAACCAATAAGAGAATATCCCTGCAAGGGTTGAATGAGTTCATTAAAAGTTCCAAGCTCATGTCAAGAAAAGTCTAATCATGTTTGATTTGTGACCATTATCAACAATTGTTGAGTTAAACTTACACAATACATTCTGAAATTTTTTAAAAGTTTTTTTGTAAAATGGGTCAGTGCAGACATTTAAAAAATTATAAATCGTTATGGTGGTCGATTTTTAATTTCTTTCGAACCATATTTATTTGGGTGTCTAAAGATGCTCCTCAAACCACTGAATATTGCCCATTTGTTTTATTTTTACATTTTGAAAATTCTTTTCTCGAGAGCCAAAAAAAACATGTTTCTTGAGAGGACTCTGGAAAATTTCTGCTGAGAAGTCCGTGTTGTGCCTTTATTTCTAACCAATTTTTTCATCTTAATATTTTAAGTTCAGTGTTTCAAGACGGATTTTTTGGTACCCATATCGGCGTAATTTGAAGAAAAAAGTATTTTCAGTTGCACTAGTGAACTGATTTCTTATTGAAGAAACTTTTTTTAAAAGAGATTTTTTTGTCCCCAGGACATGATCGGGTTGTTACGATCAAATCTCGGAATTTTTTCTATTGCGAAAGTTTGGTGTTTTCTGGGTTTTTATATTGATCTACCAGGGGTTGTAATCTGGCAGCACATTCATCCATCCACGCTTCATTCATTCTGAGATCAATCTAGTGCAACAGTTAGTGTGTCCCCAGGAGACAATTTCTTTTTATAAACATGAAGGCCACGGATGAAAGTGTCCTGCTTGAGGGTCCCCATGTTTATGTTAAATAAATGTGACATGTTAATTATTGTCTGCTAGAGTTCTAAGCTACAAGTTTCAGAGTTTTATCTATAATGACGATGGATAAATTAATATCGTCGTCCAAAAAACGAGCCCGTTAATTAGTCCGATTTGATATGGGACACCCTGTATATCATGATTCATTCAGTTAGGAATATTTAACACAATTGTAATGGAGCATTTTAAACGCTTTACAGTAACGAGTAAATTGAAATAAATGTCGTCTTCAAGTATGTACAGTATTTTAAAATCAAAAAGTTTAAACGAATAGAGAAACACACTGGTTTTTAAACATTATATCATCCTAGAATACATTTGAAGAAATCCTATCGTCTAAACAGAAAATGACAATAGAAATTGCAAATAAAGAAGTTTTTTCAGGAACTTTTATGACGGGTTGGGAACCTTTCAGCCTGAGGTCAAACATGTTGTGTGAATTATCGTTAATCTTGTAAAGCTTGATCTTGAAATCCAATGTGGGGACTCTTACACTTCAGGATCAATGCGCTCATTTATAGTTATCCTCGCAGAATATGACCCTCGGGGGATATTGAAGAGGAATTAAATTAATCCGTAGCTTTGCATAAGATGGAGATCAATTCTTGATCCTGAGCTCTGGTCATATCAAAGATTGCTTAGAGTTTAAATTAAAGATTAAATTAAAGATTTGAACAAGTCTTCAGTCAAGTCATAACACGAAGAAGACATCAACGACTCAGGGTATAGACAATCAACCCTCCATGTTTCACTGTACCTGGAGAAGAACCAGACCCTGTTGGGCTCCATTGGATCCACAGAGAAATTGAAATAATTAGGACTTCCGGTCAAAGAACTAGACATCTTGAAGGAGGAAAATATCTAAAATTTAAAAATATTATAAAATTTGATTTGACCAACCATTTGGATTGATAGATCAATAATTATTCAACCAACTAGTCAATACATTTAATCATTTCCATCAACTATAATAATAAACTAACAAATAAATATGGGTGAATAACCAATTAAATCAATTGGCTTAGCAGCCAATTAAATCAATATGGGTAAATAACGTCAATTAAATCAATTCACTAGGCAACCAATTAAATTAATTGGCTAAGCAACCAATGTAATCAATTGGCTAAATAACCAATGTAATCAATTGGCCAAATAACCAATGTAATCAATTGGCTAAATAACCCATTAAATCAATTGGTTAAATGACCAATTCAATCAATTGTCTAATAAACCAACTCAATCAATTGTCTGATTATTCAACTCAATTTATTGGCTTAATAAACAAATCAATTATTGAATTCGATCAATTGATTAACCAATCTCGTTATTATAGGTTTATCACTCTTATACCAATCAAACGATTTGTTAATAGACCAATCAATTACTAGACAATAAATCAATTCATAGGTTAATCAATCAGTAAATCAATCAATCAATTAATAAATAAATTAATCAATAATTTACCGAATTATATATATATATACCTCGACAAAATCCTTCTTTGACAGCGGACCAACTACAGGAAACACGAAGAGGAAATCATCTGCTAACAGATCTTGTTTATCACAGCCAAACTGTGCCTTTATCACATCCTAGCAGAATAAAACAAATATTTTTAATCACAACTAAACTGTGCCTTGATCACATCCTAACAGAATAAAACAAATATTGTATATCACAACCAAACTGTGCTTTGATCACATCCTAGCAGAATAAAACAAATATTGTATATCACAACCAAACTGTGCCTTGATCACATCCTAGCAGAATAAAACAAATATTTTTTATCACAACTAAACTGTGCCTTGATCACATCCTAGCAGAATAAAACAAATATTTTTAATCACAACTAAAATGTGCCTTGATCACATCCTAACAGAATAAAACAAATATTGTTTATCACAGCCAAACTGTGCCTTGATCACATCCTAGCAGAATAAAACAGATCTTGTTTATCACAGCCAAACTGTGCCTTGATCACATCCTAGCAGAATAAAACAGATCTTGTTTATCACAACCAAACTGTGCCTTGATCACATCCTAGCAGAATAAAACAAATCTTGTTTATCACAACCAAATTATGCCTTGATCACATCCTAGCAGAATAAAACAAATCTTGTTATCACAACCAAATTATGCCTTGATCACATCCTAGCAGAATAAAACAAATCTTGTTATCACAACCAAACTTTTACAGAATAATCAAAATAAAAATAAAACATTTTTCACATAAAAAATAGGATATCTAATTTATTCATGTTGAGAGACGGACATTCCACTCTGTAAATGGAGGTTCTCTTGAAATTTTCTTTTAACAGTCCCTTAAGTATTTGTTCACACATCAACAAAGTTACCCGCAAAGGATGAGGCTTTAAGAACAACCTGAAATACTTACAACAGCTGGATAATACAACAAGACATTCATTTATATGTTCCCAATATCCGGTCAAACAGCTGGATAATACAACAAGACATTCATTTATATGTTCCCAATATCCGGTCAAACAGCTGGATAATACAACAAGACATTCGTTTATATGTTCCCAATATCCGGTCAAACAGCTGGACCTATTGGGCAGACATTTCTTGCGGACACTCATGTGTAGCCTGGGAGTGACATAGGGTAAAAAAATTTGAATTAAAAAAATTCAAAATATTTTTTGTAATAATCTATCGATATGTGACAAAAAACTCATCGTTTGTGAGTAACCCTGTAATAAACTAATTGAAAATTCGAGTTAATATAATTAATAGAATAAGTTTATAACTGAATGCCATCAAACAATCAATCACACGATGTTCTCAAATACTTAAAATCTAATCATAACTCAATAATTGAAAGAAATTTAATAATTTGTAAATAATCAACCTTGCATTTATTGATCAAATCTGATTCCTTGATAGGGAACGGAGAATCTCTTAGAGTTGCTGGCTCGTCAACCATCTCCTAGAAAAGTTTTTTAAATTAAAGGGAATATAAACGTAAAGGGGTTTTAAACGTAAAAAGGGAATGAATGCTAAAGGATTGCTGACTAAGGATTAAGGATTAATTGTGGATTATAAACTTAATATGATTCTTGGATTGGATGAACTTTGAAGGATCTTTCAAGGGCAATTGTTAACCTAATTTTAAAGGAATAAATAACCTGAATTCAAATGTTACTCATAGTTGAAGTTGATTGTTGAACTTTAAAGGCATTAATAGCCTAGTTTAGGGAATAATTAACATACATTTAAAGGGATTAATAGCCTAGTTTAGGGAATAATTAACCTACATTTAAAGGGATTAATAGCCTAGTTTAGGTAATAATTAACCTACATTTAAAGGGATTAATAGCCTAGTTTAGGGAATAATTTACCTAAATTTAAAGGGATTAATAACCTAGTTTAGGGAATAATTCACCTACATTTAAATGAATTAATAGCCTAGTTTAGGGAATAATTAATCTACATTTAAAGAGATTAATAGCCTAGTTTAGAGAATAATTCACCTACATTTAAAGGGATTAATAGCCTAGTTTAGGGAATGATCAATCTACATTTAAATGGAATAATAGCATAGTTTAGGTAATAATTAACCTACTTTTAAAGGGACTAATAGAGCTAGCCTAGTTTAGGAAATAATTAACCTACATTTAAAGGGATTAATAGCCTAGTTTAGGGAATAATTAACCTACATTTAAAGGAATTAATAACCTAGTTTAGGTAATAATTAACCTACATTTAAAGGGATTAGTAGCCTAGTTTAGGTAATAATTAACCTACATTTAACAGGATTTATAGTCTAGTTTAAGTAATGATTAACCTACATTTAAACCTAGTTTAGGTAATAATTAACCTACATTTAAAGGGATTAGTAGCCTAGTTTAGGTAATAATTAACCTACATTTAACAGGATTTATAGTCTAGTTTAAGTAATGATTAACCTACATTTAAAGAGATTAATAGCCTAGTTTAGGTAAAAATTAACCTACATTTAAAGGGATTAATAGCCTAGATTAGGTAATAATTAATCTACATTTAAAGGAATTAATAGCCAAGTTTAGGTAATAATTAATCTACATTTAAAGGAATTTATAATCTAGTTTAGGTAATAATTAACCTACATTTAAAGGGATTAATAGCCTAGTTTAGGTAATAATTAACCTACATTTAAAGGGATTAGTAGCCTAGTTTAGGTAATAATTAACCTACATTTAAAGGGATTAATAGCCTAGTGTAGGTAATAATTAACCTACATTTAAAGGGATTAAAAGCCTAGTTTAGGTAATAATTAACATACATTTAAAGGGATTTATAGTCTAGTTTAGGTAATGATTAACCTACATTTAAAGAGATTAATAGCCTAGTTTAGGTAAAAATTAACCTACATTTAAAGGGATTAATAGCCTAGTTTAGGTAATAATTAACCTACATTTAAAGGGATTAATAGCCTAGTTCAGGGAATAATTAACCTACATTTAAAGGGATTAATAGCCTAGTTTAGGGAATAATTAATCTACATTTAAAGGGATTAATAGCCAAGTTTAGGGAATAATTAACATACATTTAAAGGGATTAATAGCCTAGTTCAGGGAATAATTAACCTACATTTAAAGGGATTTATAGCCTAGATTAGGTAATAATTAATCTACATTTAAAGGAATTAATAGCCGAGTTTAGGTAATAATTAATCTACATTTAAAGGGATTTATAGCCTAGTTTAGGGAATAATTAACCTACATTTAAAGGGATTAATAGCCGAGTTTAGGTAATAATTAATCTACATTTAAAGGGATTATTAGATTATGTCTGAACGGATTGTTAACCTAAAGTTAATATTATGTAACTATGTTAACCTAAACTTTAAATGATTGATAGTTTCATATTATTAGTACACTGCTTAATTATCAGAAACCATAAAGGAAAATAACTATGAGGAAAATCGTTCCTTTCACAGATGAAAATCGTATATAAGAATTAAATCAAATCAAAAATGTCAAAATCTGAAAAAATTTACAAAAATATTACAAAAGAACAATCCATCTAGTTCAATTACTTTTGGCTATTCATTAATTCCGACCTCTGGTTTAAAATAAACAAAGTACAAATTACAAATATAAGTTTTTAGAAATGTGTATACAATTTTTGTTCTTACGTTGTCCTTCTCCTGGTAAATTGGGTCCACTTTTACTCTTGCCTTAGGCAGCTGAAATAAATAATCAATGTTTTAATTTAATAATGAAATTTTTATCTTATCAATTTTTTTAACAGTTAAATAAACTGTTAACTTAGATACTTGCATAAATTGTTAACATTTTCTAAAGGATTCCAATAAGCTATGATATTCATTCAATAAAAATTCTGAAACCAAAGTAATGTCCGGTGACCCTCTAATTAAAAACTGCCATGAAACTTGATTATTATGAATTGTTGATCCTTTATAAAAGTGACTCGCATTTTATGCAAGGGAGTCAAGAATGAAATTATTAAAATTCTACGCATTTTCAGATCAAATATACTTTATAAGACTTTAAAGACTTTATTATCGCATATAAATATGGTATTGTTGTGAATCAGGCATTCAACTCTATAATTAGGGGGTCATTTCCTTACCCCGTGTGGATAAAAATACAGAATTTAAAAAAATTGGGGGGGGGGGTCCTCTGATTGGGGGGGGGGGTTCCTCTGATTTTGTTGTTGAAATTGATTGTATTTAAGTAACCTCTGGCATGATGAAAGTTGCTCCTGTTAACATCTCTACAAACGCAATCAGGTTCCTGGCAACGTACTCCATGAACCTGATGAAGTATGTTACGATTACTCCAACTACTCCACAGTAAGCATGACCCAGGATAATAATCACTTTCCCCAACATACTAATCTGAAAAAATATATTTCAAATAATCCTTAAATGCATTTTAACAATTTAATTTATTATTTGTGGATTTTTTGCTGACGTTTCGTAGATTTGTTGTATCCGATAATGGATAACGGATAACTGATAACTAATAACTGATAACTAGTAACTGATAAAAGATAACTAATTAAGTGATAACTTATAAATATAATAACTAATAACTGATAACTGATTTATAATACTTGAATTCTAAATTTGTTTTATTCTAGTTTATTTGTAATAATTAATGATATTAAAAAGCTGAACCGTCAACCCCTGATAATTAAAAATGGTTAATTTTCTAGAATTGTTAACTGTCTCCTCCTGAACTGCTTTAATATTACTACATATGATGATATGTTGTCAGTTGTACGCGCTCTCAGAATTTTATAACAACTGCCTGCCTCAGTCCTAATGCCTTACGAAAGCAGGCAAGATAACAAGGCTACATAGGAGTGAGAGAATACGATTTCAGAATAAAGGAAGGGAGAAATATTTTGCGATTATACAGTGAGAACCAGAAAACTGTGGAATAGAAAAAGACATTAATTAAATCAATAGATAAGTGTATTTGATTTTGTTACATAGCAAATAGTTTTACTGGACACTTTTTGAAGAAATTGGCCAGTATACTTCTCAAAGTTCCTGTTTATCTTGAATTAATTTGACTATTTTATGCAATATCTTTAAGTTCAAAAGTCGTCTTCTTAAATCAAAGTTTAATGGTTATCACTATATTGGGAAAGGGTGGGGTGAGGGTGTCATATTCACAAGGTTTCTGTATAGGTTTACATGCTTTACAGATCCGTTACACATAATTATTATTATAAACACCAAATAATCAAATTTAAATGTTATATGTTTACTTATTCTGAGTTATGTATCATGCATTATTATTCACTTATTCTGAATTTTGAATCATGCATTATATTATCTACATATTCTGTATTTGATTTATGCAGTAATATTTACTTCTTCTGAATTTTGTATCATGCATTATTATTCACTTATTTTATACTTTGTATCATGCATTATTATTCACTTATTTTATATTTTGTATCATGCATTATTATTCACTTATTCTATATTTTGTATCATGCATTATTATTCACTTATTTTATATTTTGTATCATGCATTATTATTCACTTATTTTATATTTTGTATCATGCATTATTATTCACTTATTCTATATTTTGTATCATGCATTATCATTCACTTATTCTGTATTTTATTTCATGCATTATTATTCACTTATTCTGTATTTTATTTCATGCATTATTATTCACTTATTCTGAACTTTGTATCATGCATTATTATTCACTTAACCTATATTTTGTATCAAGCATTGTTATTCACTTAACCTATACATTTTGTATCATGCATTATTATTCATTTATTCTGAATTTTGTATCATGCATAATTATTCACTTATTCTATATTTTGTATCATGCATTATTATTCACTTAACCTATATTTTGTATCAAGCATTGTTATTCACTTAACCTATATATTTTGTATCAAGCATTAATGTTCAGTGTAAATTATCCAAAAATATATCTTTAATTTGATGTTAAATTAACGTCATTGAACGTTGCAAAAATACAATTTTTGACAGAGAAAAAATTACATCACAATAATGTCATCATATCATGCCATCAAATGTTTAGTGTTTCCATTTCAAATAGTTCACTTTAGTATTTGTAGGCATGACTACCAAGAAAAAAGGTTGTAGTGATGATATTTGATCCTAAAAAGAACAAAAAAAATGAAGAAAAAAAACCCATTAAATACATATTGATAAAAAAGTTATATCAAATGATGTCAAAGTGATGTCATTTAATATATTAGTCATAGGGGTTAGGAGAAAATATCGTTTTCCTTGTTATATTCCTCTTCAGGAGCAAATATTTATTTTATTGTTTTTTAGAATCTCCAGGCCATGATTTGTCTCTGATCCTTGAGGACCATTTTTTCCCTTTGTTTAACCTCGTAGGGGTTTAACTTTGGGAACTTTGTCCCCTTTTGGGAAAATACATTTTTTCATTGTTTCTTGAATCTTCAGGGCATGCTGTATGATGTGATCCTAGTGAAATAATGGCCGGGATCCTTTTGTCCTTTATTTTTCCACAAACATGATGGGGGGGGGGGAAGGAGGTCTCAAACCTCCTAGTATGTCCTCCGCCCTGTCTCGGCCTTGCATCCCCAGGTTGATCAGCTTGGCCAACGTCTTGACCTTTCTGCACAAAGATATCATTATTGTTGGCAATTTGCATGGATGGAGAAAGTAATACTCCTGCCTGGGGTGAGAGTTTGGATACCACTAGACTCTTTAGTCGTTTTTTGTTTGCCGATTAGTGTTGAACTGATATCCAAAGACGGCTAGATGTTACGTTATAGCCTGAATGAACTATCTAAGGGTATACTTGAAAGTGGAGGCATGCCACCATATAGACTTAAAAATGACCGAAAGTAAACGGCGAAGATTGAGTGGAATAGCGAAACATATTTGCACACAAAACTTTATTTACATTTTAATGATATAATTAAGAAATAGGATCTAAATAACACAACATTTGCCTGCGGCCAACATTATTCCATCTGACTATTTATACTTGATGATATCTGGCTTGGTCAGGGTCATAAGATGGATGATCAAACTCCTTTCTGCCTCAGCAATGGAGTACTGTAAGTCCTTTTTCCGGCATGAATTCCTCCCTTGCTCTGCCCTGGCTAACAGTACTGTATTCAGATAAACAAGAAAAGGAAGGGTTCAATATCCTTCAGGGCCTGGCCTGTTGGAACATCAGGCTGCAAAGATACTGAGAGTTCAATAACCTTTGGCGCTTGCCTTGGATTAGATTGTCAGGCCAACGAACATATTCTCGCTTGGGAGCAATAAACTATAATTTATTATTTACAGGGTGTCCCAAAAAAACATGGGAATTCAGTGACGAATTCGATATCGTCTTTGTTATGAATTAGCATTGTAATACCTAATTTCAAAAGCCATAATATCATTATGTCTGCTAGAGTTTATTTTATGAAAAGGGTAAAAGACTGTAAAGATGTGTCTATAATGTCTCCACAAGAACAGTGAAGACGGACAAGTTTACTCTGTTTGTATACTGCAATTTTCTTGTTTTACTAAGTACAGCCGTATGCAGTGAAAACATAAACAAACAAAATGTGTACATAGCAGACGAAACTCTTACAGATTACAGCTTTCTCAGTAGGTATCACTATACTAAATCAAAGAATTATTTAAAAAGACGATATCGAATTCGTCACTGAATTCCCATGTTTATTGGGACACCCTGTACAATACATGTGAAATCCTCTCTGGTTCACACTATATATATAAAATGAAATAGTATTTCAGTAGCACTTTGGTAGAGAATCAAAATCTTAAATAAACGATTTTAGGATTGAAAGGGGGATAACTCCATCATTTTTGATCAAAGGTAGGTATGTTTAAAGGAAACTGTTGTAAATAAGGCATTCAATTCTAGAAATGTAGGGTAACTCTGACACATTTTTTTGTTCTTTGCTTAGTTCTCATTCCCTGTCTGGTCACTTAGGCCAAAAAATATTTTTCTTTCAAAAATATATTATTCCCTGTTGCTCTTTTCTATAAATTCTGAACTGTATTTTCTACCTAAACCTAAATCCTGTTTTGAATAAAATGTGAATTTAAATTCTGCCATTTTATCTGGAGTGAGCCGTGTGAACTGTTTATCTGAATATTCTAAAGAAATTGTAAATCAGCAATTTTCTTTTCTAAGATCGATTGTCGATCTATAAAATTCACAAAATAAACCTAAAAATTGAATTCAACAAGGCCATAATTTTTTTTGGGGGGAGGGGGGGTTTTCCCCCCCCCCTCCTCTGTATACCCTATCCCCCCCCCAGCAAAAACGTTTTGCCTCATAGAATTTCAAAATCATTTTTTTATTTTTGTTATCTTCTATATTGATGAAAAGGGCTATAAAGAAACTAAATATTTGTCTAAAAGTTTGATTTATTTAACATAACGGTGTAGACATCTAGTCTCAATATATGAAGTTTGAACCATCATAGATTTGCAACATCAGGTTTCAAAGATATGTTGATTTAAATATTTGATTTTGAGGTAAGTATTCAGTCCATCTGCGAGTAAAGTATAAATGTTTTATTTTGATTTTAACTAAATTATACTTTAATTACTTCTTATTAAGACTAGGGCGTTTTCGATATTAGATGTTTAAACTGGAATACTTCAAGGAACGAAGACGATATAAAAGTCGTCACTAAATTCCCATGTTTATTGGGACACCCTGTGCAATATGCATCTAGCTATTACTAATCTCGAACTTTAATATTGCATTGACATGAAAACAGATCTAGTTTTTGCTGGTGTAAAATTGTAGAGTAAACCAGTATAATTTCCATGTTATAATAAAGTATTCTCTTTCAAGTATGTTCAATGTTCAATGTTTAATGTAGCCTCAATAGTTTAATTACTTTACATTCAATATAGAAGGTTGGGGAGAGGGGTTGAAGGTTCAAGAGTCCGCTGGTATTAACAGGGGTGAAGGGAATGCAAAGATGACAATTCCTGATTTACAACGGTACCCTTGAAACCTTTATCTGATCAATAATCTTGAAGAAATCGTCGATTTTCTTTGTTTAAAAGTGTTTAATTCTGATAATTTTAGAAATGGGAAATCCCTTTTTTAATCAATTTTCAAAATGATAAGTATTGATATCTAATTCATACTTGATCAGACAAAGCTTTTAAGGATACCATTGTATTTCGGGCATTGCCATCTTAGCATGAAGTGTTTCCATACTTGAAATTACGCATACAATCCCTTTAAGGGGGTCACTAAAACTATTTAACTATTTAAATGTCGAGTTCTCAGTTTCTTAAGATCATATTGTTAGAGGACTAATCTTGAATTGAAGGAGATGATTTTGAAGATTGAAAAATCACTAAATATTGAAAAACCGTTTGGTAACATTATCTTAAATCAATGTAACTGATAACAAGTAACTAATTCGTTTCTTCTAATTGTTAACGATTTTTGTTAATTTTATCATCGTATAACGAAAAGTTGTTCAGTCTTTAACAACAAAAAACATGTCCTAGTAAAATTTAGATATTAATCGGACGGTTTTAACGTAAATCTTTTTGTTTATATTCACAAACCTCCGCCGTTTCTTTACAGAACTTGGCCCATGCTAAAATTTTATATTTTGTATAATTTTTGGCGCTGAATTTGATAAGATTAAAGGATTTAAATTCCTTTCGAGTTGCGAGTGCGAAAAAAATTACATTACTTGTCATATATTTTTGTTGAAAATAACTTGAAAATGGATTTTAGTAAACTTCATCAACATGCAATAATCAATTTGTATCAATTTTAAGAACCCCATTTTTATTCTAATTGTTATGGATAATACACAGTAAAAGTGTGAAGTATATACACCCCTGCTGATTTCAAATTCTGTGATGAAATAGTTTCTTTAGTTTGAGAGAGAGACAGAATCCCTTTAGGCAAGTATCCGGGATTAAATATTTCCATTTCCGGATTCGATAGATTTCAAATATTTTCAACAATAAATATATTTTAATCAAGTTCTTCTGTGATCTATATGTAGAACCTAATTTCCCTCTAGCTAGCTTGTGCAGTTGGATCCTTAAAACCGTGGAATAAAATATATCTTAAGATTTTAATAGTCTGCAATGAACATGACATCATGACACACAGGAAGTCTGCATTGTGCAGTGTTAAAGACCAATTACCAATTTCACTTAAAAAGTTAATTTTCAAGCTATTAAAACTATTTGCTTATTAACAACATTTAATACACAGAAAATGGTTTAAATTTTCCCTTCAAAATGGGTATATATATGTTTTGGAATATAGCGAGTTTTGATTATTATTGAAATGATCTGACTTGAATCGCTTTAAAGGGGAGTCTCACGATTCATCCAAGTAACGACAGTACAGTACAATTTTATCTGACACTAGAGACCTTGCTAGTAAAAGAGTACAATACAATTTTATCTGTCACCGTAGGTCTCGCTGGTACAAGAATTTGGTACAGTACGATACAATTTTATCTGGTACCGTAGGTCTTACTGGTACAAGAATTTGGTACAGTACAATACAATTTTATTTGTCACCGTAGGTCTTGCTGGCACAAGAAGTTGGAACCATACAATTGTTTTGCGACGAAGTATGGCCGCTTTAAATATCCTAAAGTATATTATAACCTCGTCAAAATCTGCTATGGGGTTTGATTGGAACCAGGACTCTAAGATCTCTACAGAAGAACTCTACAATTCTTTTATGCTCACTTTCTCGAGATAACGGTGCTCAGAATAGTTCCAGATACGGGTTCAATTTATGATTCAGATTGCCTGATTAATTTATTTATAACTGTAAAAATACAATATGCAGAGAATAAAAATATATACAAAATTAGTTCATGGGAATAAAATCTTTGCTAGCTTGAAAATATGCGATAAATTCTAACATGGATAAATTTGACTTTAAATCAAATAAAAAACAAGGATAGAAACTCAGTTTCAATAAAATAACATAGTAATGCCTAATTAATACCTTAATGTGCCGTAAACAACGATATATATTTCTTGATTGGCTGTATCAAAATATCAAGTGTAACTGACGCAAAAATGGTGGACACAGTACAGATTTAAGGTGAAGTTTATAATACAAAACTGGTCTCAACTCAGGGGTTTCACATCTTCTAAGAGGAGAGCTCAGGGGGGGGGGGGGTAGTTTAGAATGAGACGATTAAATCGCGGAACAACAATACAATTTTATCCGTCACCGACACCGTAGGTCTTGCTGGTACAAGAAGTTGGTACAGTACAATTCATCTGTCATCGGAGGTCACGCTTGTACAAGAAGTTGGTACTGCAGTACAATACAATTTTATCTGTCTGTTGTCGGTAAATTTCCAAATGAACTGCAGAGTTTGGAGCGAGGGTTTCTCAAATTATGGAAAAATTAATGATTGCAGACTCAAGTTAGATAGTCAAATAATTAGAAGTTTTAAGTATCAATTGATTTGTTTTAAAATTCAGAATTCAAAACCATTCAACTAACAGGCATTTGTTAATTATCATAGATATCTATTTATATATACAAGTTGTTATCTCTGTTATAGGGTGTTTGGAGAACCACGGAAATATAGCTTGATTTTGGGATCAAAGCTATGGTAGAAATATAAAACTGATTGTTGAGTTCAACATTTTGCAGACCACCTGGTTTTGCAGACCTATGATGTCTCAAACTATAATTGCTGCTGAAATGTGAAGCTTTACTCCATCAGAGTGCGGAACTTATAAGCGATGTATCATCAATTTTGAAAGCTTGACTTCGAAATCCAATAAGGGCACTTTTAAATCTGAAGATCAGTGCTTTATCCCTCAATTAAAGTGCAGGGTATGAACACCACCAAGGGAAATAAAAAAGAAATCAAATTAATAATTAGGTCTGCATAAGCTGGAGATATATATACTTGATCCCTAGATTAAAAACACAAAAGTTGTTTGGTTTTAAAACTAGATTTTGAGGCGATTAATCAATTTCGTTAAACAAGATTTTTAAAATTAAATATTTTACCTCAGAAAACTGAAGGTTCCTTCCACGGATATTTTTCATCCATCTAGGGCACGGGCAGCCGTAGTACAACCGTAGTGCAACGAGGTTGACGCGGTCAGACTTTATGCTACATATAGGTTGAATTTACTTTTAATAAAGAGGCAGATTTGCGTGAGAGCACCGTGATACAAAATCTATGTAAACTGTTATAGCAGTCTGGATCTTTGTCAGGATAAAATCTGTGAATACAAATTCAAATGTTATAAACTAGTAATTCCGATTCTAGGCAAAAGCTTTCTGATCTTTTTACTAAGAAAAGGAGATACTAAACTTTTCGTTAAATACAGTGAATCCCAGATATATGCATACATAGGAAGTAGAGATGTCAACGTTTTGATTTTTCTAGATTTTAGCCTTCGTTACGATAGTGTTCATCAAAAGTATTAACGTTTGAAACGTTATGATGCACATTATGAAATTTTATGGCATAGAGTAACGTTACGTAATGAATTTTCTGCACTTGAATACCTTATACAACGTTAAGCTTTAGTAAATGTTAGTGAAAAAACAGTAAGCTCCGTTACGCTTTTGCATTTCCCGTTTTAAAAAACTTTCCCAACGTTGCGTTAAAGCTTATGTAATAAAACCACAATTTTTTAACGTTCCACTTTCATGCAAGGTAAATATTTTCAGAGACCTTACGTTACACTTTCACTTGGTTTAAGATCTAAAAGATGACAAACGTTTTGCTTTAATGAAACGTCATTGGGGCATAGTTCTGTACGTTAAAATGCATTTCATTGCAAAGAATATTTTTGTTAACGTTACGTTTTATCTTAACTTTTCCAATATAAACTCTTTAAATTACGTTTAGAAATTTTACTAAAATGCACCTTTTCTTACGTTACGATTTATCGAAACGTTATTGTGAACACTTTTTTGATACACTTTTTTACAACTGACAATCAAAACTGTTTATTCGTTTCGTTTTTAAGAAAGATTTGAAAAATTTTTCTATACGTTGCGTTGTATTAAAATGTTCAAGCCTTAATGTTTCTAACGTTACACTTTATTAAATAATATTGTTTCTAAATGAAAGCATTGCAATATTTTTTCCTTGATAATTACATTTTTTTACTCACCCTGTATGTTGCTGTTTTATTTTTAACCTTTTTAGAGAATGTGTAGAAGAATATGCATTATGCAATATAAAGATGTTATAATATTATTATTTTTAACGATTTTTAAAATTTGTAAATGAAAGTTTTTAGCATTAGACTTTCAACTCAAAGTGTGTCTTTAAGGGACTAGAAACGTAATTTCAAGTGACCTTCCATTTATGGAGTGGCATGTCTAGTAGAGGTGATCAATATTGGAATAGAGCCAACCGCCCACCGGAAGTCGCTGCGTTTTCACCGTAAGGCCACAAAAAGAAATTTTATTTTTTATTTTCACGTTATACATCATTTTCTTGGAAATTCAATGTTAAATTCAAATCTGAAAAGCGGTTAAAAAAATGGAAAATTGAGTGAGTCAGAGCTAAAAAACTAATCAAAAACATTAAAAAGTTATAAAACCGGAATTTAGTGCCATTATTTGGCCATAACTTCTTTAGATTTTAATATATTTAAAAATGGTTTTCGAATCTAAATTCAGCATGAAATTTCCAAGAAAATGATGTATCATATTTATTTGATGAAGTATTTTTTTAGGCCTTACGGCGATATCTCCAATATTAATTTGTCAATTCGCAACCCTATAGAAAAACACTCCTAATTTTCAAATCATCATTCAGATAAAGGTATACACGTTATCATTGGGAATCGAGCATGGCCCTCTTTAAATGGAGGATCACTTGAAATTATCATCGTGTATTTGACGAGCTTAAAAAATAGACATGTTTTGGGACACTTCATAAAATGAGTTAAAATTCGGCAAGGCAAACCACTTTTGCTTGTGGAGCAGTAGTTCTAAATTATTTTAGATTAGTTTAGGGTTAATTTTTTCTTTTTTTACGCAATGACCCTTTTCTTCTATCTAACAGAATTCATAGTTTAAAAATATCTAAGGTCTACGACATTGGGTAGCAAAGATATAGGGATTATAAATATAAATTTGTGAACAACTCAATTCCTTTAGACATTCTTATCTAACAGAAGTCATAGCTTGAAATATCAAAAGTCTACAACACCAGCTTGCAAAGATGTAGAGATTAGAAAATTTTAATTTGTAGTGAATTTTTAGTTTTTTTGTGTGTATTTTTTTATGTCACTTACAAAGTGAGTAAAAAAGCGGCATTAGCTTTAGTTTACAAACCACAATCAAAATGTTTTCAGAGTTCATGTTTGGGGTTAAAAAATATCAAATATAGTAAGACAAGTGCTAAATTTTTTTTAACACAAACAACGCGAAATAAAATTATTTAACATTTTTTTTCTTTTTAAAAAAATTGGTTTAAAAAATCAGTTTTTTTCTATTCTAAAGTTTCATAAAAATCTATTGATGAATAAAACATAACACGCATTTTGCATTTGATAAAATATTGTTGCATTTTAGTAAGTATCTACATTTCTAAATTGTTCAACCTAAAAATGAACCATGCCAACTGAAGTTATGATTTCAAGTAGTCAAATAAGCATGAAACCCAGAAATTGTGTTTGTTCACAGACCCGTTCCACTTAATAAGTTGATTTTTTTGCAATTAGTAAATCATTTGCTTTATAACAGAAAATACATATGTAAAACTTCTTAATGTCGTCTTCCTTTTCCAGAGTTTTAGTGGGTTTCATCAACCAATGGCAAATCAAAAACCTTTAATGTTCAAGAAACATTAATAAGATTTGAATTTTCACTACTAGCATGTAACAAAAAAACTCGTTTACACTTTAGAAAGGAACTAAGTTTTTTTTTTCAAATTTACTAATCCCTATAAATTTCCAACCCGATGGTTTAAACCTTGTATATTTCAATATTAATGGTCTACGACATCGGGTTGCAAAGATATATTAAATGAAAATTAGGAGTTTTTGGCATAAACTCATTTTCTTTAAACTTGAAATGAAAAACCATTTGCTCTTATAATCATCAGTCGAATCTCTTACATTGATATATTAGAGACGTTTTGAAATGTTTTGATTGACAGAATCATTGTTACACTTTTGAAATTAAAACTCAGCCCTCATAGTCTAACGTTTATGAACAACATTTTCATTAGACATATATCTAACGTTAGACTAATCAATTCAGTACTCAGAGAAAAGTTACAGAATTACATTTTTTTAAAATGTTATACGTTACATTATTGAAATTTTACTCTGTAAAAAAAACTTTCGCTTCCTGATTATTAAAATAATAACCCATTTCTGCAACGTTGAATTTTTCATTATACTATAAGGGAAAACGTTTCAAAACGTTTTCATAAACAGTAATGCATTTTTCAGTTTTACAACGTTACACTTTTTTATAAGTTGAACTATGAAATAGAAATCCTTTCGTTACGATATTCAATCAAATCACAATTAGTTTTTCAAACGTTAAACTTTCAAGCTCCCCTTGGAAAGAAAACATTTCTTTACGTTATGGTAAAAAAATTTGTAGTTATTAGAAAAATAACGTTACATTTCCAAAAAACGCTAATGTTGGGGGTATGTTCCTCTAACGTTAACGTTTAACGTTAACGTTAACGTTTAACGTTAACGTTAGGTATGAGCTCCTATAACGTTAACGTTTAACGTTCACGTTATATATAATATATCCAAACGTTACACATTATTGTAACGTAACGTACAAAAACGTACATTTTACGTTACGTTACACTATCGTATTCATATATCCGGGATTCACTGAATATTTTTCCTTGCACAAAAAAAACAGTTTTTTTTTCAGAATAATTTATTTTGAAGGTGGGTTTTGGACATCATTTTAATTGATTTTAAATCATACGAAAACTGCAAGATTTATGTAATGGACAGATTATAAAAGTTTTTATTTTGTTATCATTAATCGTAAACTGTTTATATGTGATATCGTTAAGCAATAAAACAATGAAATAATAATTGAATTTTATAATTAGAAATATTGTGAATTTTAGAATGAGACTCTGATGAGAATGACAACCTCCAACATTTGAAGTTTCATGACCGAAAACCTCTTGTAAACAAGAAAAAATAATGAGAAATAAAGTTAATAAAACTTTGCGGTTGTTTTAAAGTCACATCTTATATGACCTATTTTTTATAATACATACTACTATTTCATTTCCTGTGAAGTTTTGAAAAAATGTAAAAAATAAAAAGGTTAGCTTTCACGTGATGAAAGAAAATATAAACCCGTTCAAGATGTGAAAAAAGCATGATTGTTGAAAGAATATTGAAATGAAACGTATATGATAACGAAAAAAATAAAACTTTGTATTTGTATAAGAAGAAGAAACAAAGTTTACCCCGTAAAGTTGTAAATTCTCCAGGTTTAGGAGAATCTCTAGTTCTCTAGTTCTCTGGTGCTCTAGGTCTCTAGGTCTCTGATGCCAACGGAGAAATAGTGTTAGTAGAGGCAAAACTACCCAAGAGCCAGGAGTCTTTGCAAAGTTTCTACTAAATGGTTTAATAATTATTAGGAACATTTAAAAAAGATCCGCTAAAAACATTTGTAAAACCCTGCTCACAAATATGGCAAAATAAAACATTTCATTTAAACATTTTTTTTTAATTCAAAATATAATTCTAAAAAGGGAAAATATGTAAACATTAAATAGATACTTTTTGATAAAGATATGGTGCAGATTTGCGTTTACAGTTTTTGCGAATATTCTTCATGTTTTGAAACAAATAGCTAAATATTTCCCAATTAATTTCTAAAGAAAAAAAGATTTCGCGGATTTGCTTTCTGTGTATCTTTTAAAAATAATTTTTGCATATTGATAATTTTAGTCTAAAACATGAACCCTGCAAAAATAATATAACTGTTATGTTTATTTGCTTTTCAAAACATTTCAAACGTTTTGGTTTCTTAATTTAAACTATAAAAGGAGATTTTTTGGATATTTTTTTTCAGAAGAACATTTTATGTATACAGACCCATCCTTGTTTATGTATACAGACCCATCCTTGTTTATGTATACAAACCCATCCTTGTTTATGTATACAGACCCATCCTTGTTTATGTATACAGACCCATCCTTGTTTATGTAAACAGACCCATCCTTGTTTATGTATACAAACCTATCCTTGTTTGTCCAATACTATGCCAAGTCCGTGCCACAAATAAACTCCACCTGGAAAACATACAAATGACAAACTAAAAAACACACAAAAAGACAAAAATAGACACTATATATTGAGGTTTTTTTTAAAGTGACGTAATTTCAAGAAATTCTCCATTTTATCGAATGGAAGTTCCATTTCACACCAGCTCCCTGTAAAACATTTTCTGATCCAAGAGATTTTTTTTTCTCATTGAAAGTTGATTATTTTCAATTGTGGTTTCTCTTTAAAATTGACCTGCGGATTTATTCTGTAGAGACAAGGACGGAAATTATCAGAACCTAATTCACACCAGTACCTTGTAAAACATTTTTGATCACAGATCCATGAAATATATTTTTTGAAACTGAAAATTGATTATTTTCAGTTTTGTTTTCTCTTTAAAGGAAATGAGTTTTTGCCACAAACTCTAACTGTTTCCCCCCTATATCTTAGCAACCGGATGTCGTAGACCTTAGATATTTCAAACTATGAATTCTGTTAGATCAAATAGTCTAAGATTGAAATATCTTCGGTTTACGCCATCTGGTTGCAAAGATATAGGGATTAAGGACAGAAGTTATCAGAACCTAATTAAGACATTTTTCCTCCAGAAAGAAATCGATGATATCTTACCCATTGCTAATCAGAAAGAGAATTAAAGGGTACCGTTGTTAGTCAGATATACCACTCTATAAATCACGTCAACAATATATTTCTTTTTTTATTTTATTGGTAGTTTTATTTAATATAATGAGCTTTATTAATAATTGATGAAATTAATAATTATTTTGTAATTACAATCCACTTTACTTCATGGCACTAGATCCAAATCAACTATTTCCATTCTATTTTACCAAGGTGGTATTCTATATGCACCTTGAATTTCACCAAATTTATGTTTCACAGAATTTGAGAATTCGCTACAAACTCAAATTTTTTAATCCCTTTATCTTCACAACGTGATGGTGTAAACCTTTGGTATTGTAAACTTGGTTTTTATGATCTAGCAGAATTCATATGTTTAAATAACTGAGCTTGTCTACAAGATTGGGTTGCAAAGATAAAGGATTAGACAATCAGAGTTTGTGGAAAAGACTCAATTCCTTTAGTTAATAAATTAAAAACATCAATATTTAATTGTTCATAAAATTATTTAGTCCTAAAAAAGAATTACTTGCAAGAAATCATCTTTATTAATTCAGTTTTTTTTACAGAATAATTGGTGAGGTAAACATGGACCTATCACAAAGTTTTTGAAAAAAGCCTGAAAAATGCGGGAAAATTTATTTTCCCAAAATTTTGTTGTTTGATTCAAAACTTGATCACAATTCAGCTCTGCATGCAAAAATCAGAGAGAAATCTTTAGTAATAGAGTCCAAAATTGAGTTTCCCAAAAAAAATGTCTGAAAAATGCGGGAAAAATTATTTTTACCCCACTTTGGTTTTTGATTAAAAAATATATCTATAAAAACAAAGTAAGAAGGCCCCCCCCCCCACTTTGTATGGAAATGTGGACATTCCCCTTTTGATATATTTAGAATTATTCCGAATATAATCTCAAAAGTGACAGTCTGGAAAATATAGAAATAAATAAACTGAACAAATTAAACAGAATTGAATAAATTTAAATTTATGTCTGTCCATTGAACTAATTGAAGCTAGCAGTTAGTATTGTACAAATAATTAAATAGTTAGCAGTTAGTTTTGTACAAATAATTGAAGTTAGCAGCTAGTATTGTACAAATAATTGAAGTTAGCAGCTAGTATTGTACAAATAATTGAAGTTAGCAGCTAGTATTGTACAAGTAATTAAAACTAACCAAAGGCTTTTTATTGAATCCAATTCACAATCCTTTTTCCTTGGTAGAAAAACTAAAGAAAGATGATAGATTGAATGAAACGCATCTTCTTCAACAATTCAAATCATTAAAATTTTTTTTAATGTTGCCATTAAGACATTTTTTAACTATATAAAGCACCTCATTCTAGGCCAAAAATCAAATTTATTTAAAAAAACTAAATGTATTTATTTTAAAGGAGTGTATAAAATTCAATTTGAAAAAATATCGCCAGTCAAAGGAAGTTTAAGGGGTTTATGCTAATGCTGACGAGGGTGGGAGAGGGGGGGGGGGTAATCTAAAGCTTGGTGGGGACATGTCAGATGTAGGGTTTAATCTTCTACTTGAAGATAGGAAGCTACTCTCAAACTGAATATAAGTTTCCACAATGTTGTGTGCATACATCACAACTTGAATTAAAGAAAAGCATTAAATTCAAACCATATTCATGGTAGAATCAAATCACATACAACTTACAACTTCTGAAGTTCTCAGTTTGCTTTTGAACTTTTATAGAAACGGCTAAAAGTTGAATAGTCAAACAAGGGTTGTATGTTTGGAAGGGTTAAAAGAGGTTTCTTGGCTCTGACTTTTATGTAAGGATGACATCAGTGTCCTCAATACATACTTATACGAAGGAACTGATTTATTGTAGAAATAAACCTTTGTTTTTTTTCAAAATATAATTATTTGATCTATCAGAGTTCAGAGTTTGAAATAAAAAAGATCTATGACATCAGGTTGCAAAGAATAAATTTACAAGAGTTTGACTCAGGTTTCTAGTTGACTTTCTGGATTTGGTTTGAGTTTAGATATTTCAAACCATTAATTCTGTTAGATCAGATAATCTAGTTTTGAAATACCAAAGGTTTACAGTATCAGGTTGCAAAGATAAAGGGAATGAAGAATTTGAGTTTGTGACAAAGACTAAGACCATGGTAATCAAACTCTATCTCAGTAGTCTAAGTTGGAAACTTTAAATCCACTTTGTATCTCCGGATGTTCGGTTTAAACCAATAAGCTAAAAACAAGATAAACTGCAAAAAGTTTTGATTTGGGAATGTAGTATTTTTTACGTTACCATTCATTTAAGATGGGGCATGGCAAAAATTTAGGGAATGAAAAATTTGAGTTTTTGGCAAAGACTAAGATCACGGTGTTCAAATTGTATCTCAGTAGTCTAAGTTGGAAACTTTAAATCCACTTTGTATCTCCGGATGTTCGGTTTAAACAAATAAGCTAAAAACTGCAAAAAGTTTTGATTTGTCCCTTTATCCATTAAAGGGACTGTAGTATTTTTAAGTCACCATTCATTTACAACGGGACATGTCTGATTCTCATTGTCGCTGATAAAAACACCACAAATGAAAAAATTAAGTTTTTAAATACAAAAAAATGCATATCTAATTCACCTTTCAATATACAGCACAAGTTCTGTTTCATGTTTCCACTACTGACACTTTTAAGCTAAATAATTTCCAATTTTATATTTTTTGTTAAATTTTTTTCATGCATTGAGAAACACCTTTTGACTATTCCTATCATTCTGTTATGAAATTCTATCGAATCATGTTAGAGTTTTGAATTGGTCGAACAACGATATTCTATCATTTTTCATAAGTCGGCGAACACATTTAAATTCCTCTAATAGTGTGATATCTAGCATATTGTTCTTTTCTTCTTTAAAGGGACTGTTCGCGAAAAATTAAAGGAGGTATAGGCTTATGGCGATAAATAATCGCTTCTGATTGCTACTAATCTTACTTCTATCTGTTGCGGCTAAAAATGAGAAAATTATTAAAAACTACTCAGACCGAAAAACGTAGCGTTCATACAAAATCAGAAAGTTGCAACTTACGACTCGGATCGTAAAACAGTAAATTTAATTCCAAAGAAATCATTCAGATATTACAAACAATAGTGATTAATTATTTTTCGACACATTCTTATATAGTTAATTTTTCATAATATTTTTGATTTCGTTTTTTTTAAATAATATTTTACTGGCGCTGGATTTTCGAACATTCCTGGAAAATATGTAAATTTTGTCTTCATTATAAAAAAAAATCCTCGAACAGAAATAAAAGTTTTCAAAAGTAAGATCATAAAAAATTAAAAATTATCGATAGTTATTGATTGTATAATATCTTAATGAAATGAGAATGAGAATGGTACCGTCGCGTCATTGTGAAGCAGTCAAGCCTCTCTTTTTTTAAACAGGACTCACTTGAAAATTCCCCAACGTAGTATGCTCCAACAGTCCCATAAAGTTTTTCTCGAATTCTTCATAAGAAAGAATGTAAGAGAAAAGTATATATCTGAAGACATTTGTCTACATTCGTTAATTACATTTGTCTAGATTTTATTGCCCCAGAGTATTCTTTTCCTAGATATCTAGTGTGAAGGGGTTGAGAGGAAAATAAATTTTATTCCATTCTAGTTTTCTTTTTTTTTTCAAACTCAATCATATTTCTCTCATCTATCCAGAACACTTCAACCATGATTGATTTTTCTTGTCTCTATATGGAGGATGAATTAAATAAACTTCTAATCATATGCAACATTTACGAAACTATAAATTCAAAGGATACAGTAGGGGACCGGAGCGTTGGGAGCACCAGTTTAATTAATTAATAATCAATATTTGTAAATCATAGTTGAAGCTAAGAGGTCCCTGTTCTCCTCTATCCAATCCTTCTGCCCTACCTAAACCACCCACCACCACCCCCTCAATACTGTATCTATAGTTTTTCTTTCTTTTATTATCCAGCAACTGGGGAGCTGATATGAAAACAGCTACAGCTATAGCAGTTCTCCAGACGCAGAACATTAATCAGTTGACAATTAATCTACCCCTTGTAATAATGATTTATCTTATATAATGTTTCTGCGTAAATAAACAATATTTGATTTGATTTGATTTGATTTGATTGTTACACCAACAGGTAGTTCCTTCTATAATTTGGTAAGCTAAAGTTTGTAAATAATACATTATTGAGCATCTGTGGTCTAGAATTATTTAACCTTTCTCTTGTTTCTTAATTCTACAGGTTATCCTCTAACTATATCTTATGAAACTGATGTGCACTTAACAAACATGGTCAACTCATAGCCAATCATATCATAACTGAGTCTTATGTAATTATCATGTTTATATCATAGCACGGTGCTATACAGTGGCATACAAGAGCATTTGTGTAGGGGGCAACATTTTGACCTCCCCCTTTAAAAACTCCTTTTTTGAAAAAATATTGATACCTTTTTGACTATGTAAACTATTTCATCATATACACACTTCCATATAACAAGTGTTAATAAATTATTTATGTAATTTTCTTAAGTGTAAACATCAGACACTTCCTCTTAAGTCTTAATACTGTGGTGTAAGCTTCGATGGGTGAAAAATAGAGTTGGAAGCGTTTCTTTAAAAATATCAATATTTTCATAGAAACGATACATATTGTATAATTATAAATAATGATGTCAAAGATATATTTACACTGAAGGCAGTTTTGATTGAAGCTTTTTAATGAAACTTTTTAAGTTACAGGCAAAAGTGAGATTTAAAATATTTTTTTATATGGGTGCCCCCCCCCCCCTCATGTGCCCCTGGTGTTTTACAGTTTGATTGGCTCCATAACTTTCCCAAAAGAATTAATGCTTTTAATACTCTAATTTTTTAATTCTATATGAAATTAACTTTAATTCTGCTTCGTCTAAAATTTTTTTTTTCATGAATGACTACAATATATATTAAGATAAGTGCACAATTATTTTGTAAATTACCTATAATATCTTTGGCACATTGGGCTATACAATTTTTAAACTTAAAGGTTTTTGTCTTTTTAGATTAAAATTGGTCTCCTGCTAAAGCTGTGCACAAAATATAATTTATTAAGACTTGAACCTTCTACAAAAATGTTGAAGAACTGTGAATCAAAATAAAAGTATTATAAATACTTAATTTAGTTTCTCGTACTTTCAGATTTATAGAAATACACAAAGAAATTACACTGTCAAGAGTATAATGTAGAAAACAAGACCAATAAATTCAGAAAGAATGTCTCCCAAGAATTGTCTTGCTGTCTACACTGGGTTACTTCTAACCCTGCATCTATTTTATTGGGTATTAATTTATATCATTTAACCAAAAAAATACAAAAATGGAAACTCACTCTGATAAGCTTGATTTAGCTTGAAAGGAAACCATACATGGAACGTATCACTCAGGATGATTTCTTATCCATTTTTTAACTGATTTGTTTTTTTGAAATAAACGACTCCATGTTTTCAATTTACAATATTATCAAATATATTAAAACCTTTTTTAGTAGTTGTACAAAAATGTAAAAAAATCTGTTAAATCTTCAGACAAATTAAAAATAATAAGAAAATCACCCCAGATCCTTTAAGAAATCAAATATAAGAAAATATTTATTTAAATTAAGTTTAATCTAATAAACCTTAAAAATCTTTGCTGTAAAATAATCTAAGATATACCCTTAAAGGATTTGAGTTTCAGCCATTAGAAACTCTATCTTTAAGCTTGATTTAGCTTGAAAAGAAACCCTACATGCAATGTATCAGAATAATTTCTTCTCCATTTTTTAACTGATTTGTTTTTTGAAATAAAAAACTCAATGTTTTCAATTTATAATAATAGAATATACCTTATTAGCAGTTATACAAAAAACAAAATATTTACTAAAAAAATTGTAAAAATTAAAGACAAAATTAAAAATTAAAAAAAAATTCTCCCCAGAACATAGCATGCAGGATTTCAGCTCTAAAGCAAGCTCCAAGAATGACTTTAGTCCTCTTTAAGAAACAAAATACAAGATAAAAATTATTTAAATTTAATTTAATCTAACGAATGGCAACATACGTACCTAAAAATCTTTGCTGCTATTAGTTTTCCAAGCAATCTCTTAAATTATAGTAATTTTCTTCTGAAATTAACCAACTCAACATAAACATATTTTTTGATTTACCCTCCAAACCAGCCAATACTATATATTGTTAAGACCTGTGGTTTGGTGTTGGTAGCTATATCTGTTTGGTCAGTTCTGGATCCAACAAGGTTATATTTTTATATCAAACAATAATAATCAAAGCAGTTCCAATAATTAAACCAGTTCCAATAATCATACAAGTTCCAATAATTAAACCAATTCCAATAATCAAACAAGTTCCAATAATCAAACCAGTTCCAATAATCAAATTAGGACAAAAATTTATGATTACAAAGAAGTGGTTGAACTAACTAGAACCCCTTTAAATGGCTTACGGTGATGATAATGAAAAAGTCCAACTGCATCTATTGTTGTTTAATCACTTCTTGCTATTAATTAAATTTTGCCCGTAATGTTTGAAAATTTCTTTCCTACCTAGTAAAATGCTATCAATTTTAATCAGAAATAATTTGTTAGTCTATTTACTGTCTTTAGAAAAATAATACCGTGACCACTTGTATCTTAAAAAGTAAAAAAAACTGTTTAAAACACTTTTTAAAATTTGTTTTTCAGATACATTAAAGTTTTAAAACAGAAAAACTTGACCTGAATACTCAACACAAATTCTGGTTTTCTAATTCCAATATCTTTGCAAATTGACAGTGTAAACCTTTTATATTCCACACCAAAAAAAATTATAGTTCAAATTATCAAAGGTCTACAACATCAGGTTGCATTAAAACAAAAATTGAAAGATTAGAGTATGAGTTTGAAACATTCCTTTACAGAAAGGATTTGAGTCTTTGTCACAAACTCAAATTATCTAATCCCTATATTATTGCAACCTAATGATGTAACCCTTTGATTTTCAAACTTAGAATTTTTGATCTGAAAGAATTTATATTTTGAAATACCTAGGGTTTACAACTTTGGGTTGCGAAGATATAAAGATTGGAAAATCAGATTTTGTGACAAAGACTCAATTCCTTTTTCAAAATAAAAATATAAAATATACTTTTAAGAGGAGTGATCCTAACTTTGATAGCTGCATTGGGGCAGGTATATATTTTCCAATATAGCCAAGATGGCGTTCATTCTTAGAATACCAGAGACATGGAAATTTTTTGTTAAAACATTAATAAAAAAAATTGTCTCATTCATAATGAAATCATTTACTTCTCCAGTAATTTCGAAAGCATCAAAAAGGCAAACAAAAAAAACAATTTTTGTAAAATTTGGTTGACATTTTTTTTCAAAAACGTATTTCAAATTCTTTCTTAAATGCAAAAAAAAATCCGCTTCTTTCTGAATATCACAAAACTTACTTTACTGGGATATATGTTCGTTATTCCGAACAAGAAATTTAGAAGTGAAGTGATCAATCCTTGAAAACTTTTAAAATTTTGTAAAATACTATTTCCAAGTTTGATAAATTTAATCTAACTTAAATGAGCAATTGCAACAATATCGAAAATATAGTCTCTTAGTTTCTTGCTTGGATAATTCAGCGTTTACCTTCCAAAGTATTTCAAAAATGTTTAGAAAAATATTATAAAAAATCAAGATCTAAAAAAAATATTTATGATGTAAAGAAATTGAAAACTATAATTTTTAAAAAGAAAATTTTAAAGTAGAGGATTCAAGTTTATTCTAAAATTAAAATTGATGATTAATCAATATTTAATTCAATAAAACAGATAGTTTTAAAATTCAAAGTGGAAGTTATTAAAAAGATTCTCTCTTTGTTAAAAGTTTGAATCAAAAAGTTAAATTTATCAATTTAGATTAAATGTCTGCAAAGTAGACAGGTGAAACTTTAAAGATTGAAATAAATCTGAAAAGCAATAAAATTTGAACAGAATTAAGAAATTTTAGTCAAAACAAAGAATAGAATTATGGAAATGTGTTTGAAACAGAAAACCTTAAATTAAAGATATCTTTCAAAGGATTAGGAATTGATTATTTACCAAAATCTCTTTTTCTAAGATCTCTAATTTTGCAACCTAATGGCAAAGCTCAATTAATTTTTTAAACTTTGACTTTTTGATTTAACAGAACCCTAACTTGAAACTTAAAAGGTCTTCAACATCAAATTGAAGAGACACAATTATTAGAAAATAAGAGATTGTGGTGAGTAATTATTTCCTTTATCAAAATAAAAATGCAAATGTGAACGTTAGTTAAATTAAAATGAAAACATGGATATCTGTAAAATATTGGGATTGTGGAAAATCATTCAGTATGTATATAAAATTTTTGTAAAATTTTTAAATGAAATGTATCAAAAATTGAATTAAAAACCTTTTGAATTGAAATGCATTGTTTTTCTGAATTGAACACAATTTTCAAAAGTGCATTAATTTTTAATGTTTGGAATAATTTTCATAAAAATGTTAAGATAATATACAAATGTTTTTGAAAGAAATTTTAAGAGCCTGAAATCCTTAAACCTTTTTCAACAAAATTACAGGATTTGCTACAGTTGATCTGCTTTGCTCTGTTTATTGCTGGATCCTGGATATTTGCTGTGGGCCTGGTAGGAACTATAGGAATAAGAAACTATATCTTAAAAATGTATAAACTAGTAAAATTTCCCTAATAAAAAGATTGTGTACCAGATCTGGGAACTCTTAAACCAATGTTACCAAATTAAGCATTGATCTTGACCTTTTGTCAATCTACAGATTAATCTAATTATACTAGATGAAGGGCCATGCGTTGCCCGTGAAATAAAAATTGAAAAAAGAATGTTGAAAAAAATATTTAAAAAAAATTCAAATTTTATTTCCTATAACACAACAAATATATATATATACAAATGTCTTGTTTTATTATATAGATATCATGAAGAATATCATCTTTAGAAAAAAAACAGCCAATTAAAAGCCAGGAAGTTTATAGAACATAGAAATTACAGATATCCAAAACAAGTAAATCCTGCATATAATTAAAAAGTGTTTGCTGAAAGTGTCAATGCATTCCCCTTTCTAAAAATTACTTTAAATTAAAAAATTTATTGTCATTTAATGAATTCTTTTATAACTTGATAATAGTAATATAAAACAGGTGGTGATATTTTATTGTAAATTTTGTTTGGATATATTAAATGATATCCCAAAATATTTAATAAAATTAAGAGGTAATGAAATATGAGATTGAGATATGTAAAAAAATCCCAAATTTTGGCTATATTTTGAAAAGAAATCATCCTATCCAATTATTAAGTTTTTAAGTAAATATATCCAATTAAAAACTTTTGTTACCACAATTCATCTTTTCATAGATATAGAAAAAAATAATGTGGCGATGGTTATATATGTACACACAGTTCAAAATTTTTGGGATATGTCGATGAAGGATTTTTTATATTTGCTAAATCTTTTGGGATGTTCAATGTTTAAGGCAATAATATTTAAATTCAAGAATTTGATCTTGAGCTGGAAGAGTTAAAATTACTTTGATAAAGTGCAATAGTTTAGATGCTCAAATTTATTTATTTAATGTATTTAGTTGTAAAGTTTTAATTTAGTTTAAAGTTGTTCCAGAAGCTAATTCAAAGCTTTGGTATTTGGTTCATAATTATACAACTAATTGTAGTTTTATCCAGTTAAAATGGGGTTTACATCCAATATAATTTACACTTTTAAGCTTTTAACCTAATAATATTATTTTTTTCTCTAAGTTTACATTAAGTCACATAATCAACTTTTTATAGTTGGTATAAGTATTCTCATATATTTATAGATGTTTATAGAAAACTATCAATATTCAATTTTGATTTTTGCTGGAATTCTACATTAAAAAACTTAAATACTTAAAGTTCTATTAAATATCCCTTAAATTTTGAAATTTTTTTTTTTTTTTTATTACTTATAATAGTTTGATATTACATTATGGGTTCTTTCAAATAGATTATCAAGTACAATAGGTGGCAACATAGAAATGAACCAATTATACACAACGTTACAAGTGTCATATATGACAAGGAAAACATAATTTTCTTACTTCATTCTAAAATTATCACTATAAATAATAATTATTCCAGGCACAAATAGGGTTTTTTATTGTTTTCGAAAACGATCATTAAACGATCGTTTTTTGTTTTGTTTTTCAATCGTTTTCAAACGATCATTTCATTTTTGGAAAAAATTGATTGTTTTTAATAACGAACCACTCATTTTGAACTTTTAGAAAACAATCAATGATCGTTATAAAAACCATTTGTGACCGTTTATATACGATTGTTTTTTTAAAACAATTGCTTTTGAAAAAACAATTGTTTATGAAAAAAAAATTAATTGACAATTATGTTAATAATTGTTAACGATCTTCAATGAAGGGTTGTCATTAATGATCGTTAACGAAACGACAAACTTTAAAAAAACAGTCATTTTTGAAAGAAAAAATACATGAATCTTTATTGAATGTTGTCTTACACGAAGTAAAAAAGTTGTGGGGGAGTTAAAACTTCTTGATATTTTCTTAAAAAAACTACTCAATGATAAGTACAGATGCCCTTCAGGTCGGTTTCCTCTCTTTGTTAAAGATATTTAACACATTAAAACAATTGTTAATGCAGGGTCGTTGTTAGCGATCCTTAACAAGGGTCGTTGTTAATGATCGCTAATGAAGGTTGTCGTTAACGAAAGTTTGTCATAAATGATCTTTAACAAAACGTCGATTTTTATAAAAACCATTGTTTTGAAATCAATCGTTTTTCAAAAAGACAATTTTTAAAAAACAAACTTTATAAAAAAACGATCTTTTTGTTTTCAATTTTTCGTCGTCGTTTTCATTAAGAAGCGATCATTTAAAAAAAAAATGAAAACGTTCCCTAGGCACAAAAACAGAGTTGACATTTGTGATGTCAGAATACAGCTGTACTGAGAGTGTACAAATTCTATGTTGTCATTTATTGTACTAGAAACTATTTGGGTTCTTACAAAACAGTTTGAAGTCAATAAATCAATCATATATATATACTTTATAATATATATTCACTGTGAAGAGAATAGTGGATTTGGAATACTGGGACAAGTTGTATAATACAGTTAATGGCACTTGATCTTGCTGTAAATTGAATTCCGGAATATATTCTAGAATCTAGAAGTCTACAACATATTTGGCTTCTAGGATATTAGATAGAACTGGATTTAAATGGAACATATGGATTCAGGATTTGAACAGAACAAATTTGATATTTATAGCAGAGATATTATTTCTTATAGGGATTGTTCAGAGAAGAAAATACTTGATAGTTTCGGTAAGTTTTTTTTAACAGATTACATAAGTTTTCATAAATTTACCCTAAATAAACGGTACCTCTCAAACAATTGTTAGAGCAAAATTGATGGAGATATCCTTGATTTTCTCAAAATAATTTCTCACTAAGAATAAGTAACTAGCAGAGACAATGAAAAATATTTATAATTTCCAAGATAGATGATTTCTACTTCATTGTTACTCAGATAAAGGTTTCAAGGACACTGTGATGAATCAGGCTTGTCACCCTTATTGATTGGTCAATTGAAACTACATTAAAGGTCTCTTAATATAACTTTGATTGTTATAATGGAGTACATTGTAGTGTGGAGTACTCCTTGCTACCCTCATATTTGTGGAGTACCTAATAATGGAGTACATTGTAGTGTGGAGTACTCCTTGCTACCCTCATATTTGTGGAGAACCTAATAATGCTTCTTATTTGGATCAATGCAGAATCCATCCAATTCACATTCAGGTAAAAAAAACTGAATATCTCTTTATATTTCATATAGTTTGTTTCAAGGCTGCATATTGTTACTCTTTTTTATATGTAGCTGGAACAAATTGATTAATTTTCAATAAGTATTTTCTAATACAAATGATTGGATGGTTAGAATGCATATTTTTGTACACTTCAAACAGTAACAAACAAAAACTTTTAAAAAAATCTTAAGTGTCAAGTTTACTTCTCATAAAATCCTTTAAGATAGATAAGAGATTAAAAACTAAAGTTTTTTTTGCAGGATTATAGTTGTTTTTAAAACCAACTTTATAAATGATTCTTAGATTTCTTATATTTTTTCCTAAAAATTGTGAAATAGAACATCTGTTTGAATGTTTATTCCTTTTTTTTCCAAATGCTGGGTAATTGATTTGTGTAAAAGCTAAATAAACTACTTAAATATAAAATATTTGATATTTAATCTGATATTAAAAAGCTAATTTTTCTGGAATACATTTACTCATTTGTCAGGTTTTAACTGACAAAGGAACTGAGTTTTTGCCACAAACTCTGATTTTCTAGTTTCAATATCGTTGCAACCCAATGTCGTAGACCTTTAATATTTCATACTATGAATGCTATTAGATCAAATAGTGTAAGTTTGAAATACCAAAGGTTTACATCATAAGGTTGCAAAGATATAGGTTTTACAAAAACTGAAATTGGCAAAGACTCAATTACTTTAGTGAAATTGATTTTATTGTAACATGATATTTTCAAATTTTTAATTATAAAAATCTTTCATGCTTGAAAATCTTTGAAACAAGTAGATTATCAAAATGTATTAAAATAATGTCCATGATTGATAAATTCAATACAGAAAAATCTTAGATGTCTATATGAACTACAACAATGGGATTGCCCAAGGAATATACCTGAAACTCATATAGCTTTGTTTACAAATAAAGTGTTCTGCAGTTTCCAGAAGACATAAAAACGAAGCCCTGCCTGATGCACTGCATGTGCTTACTTTCCTCTCGGAAACTGCAGTAAACAAAGTTTTTTTAGTTTTATTTTGAGCAAATAATCAATCCCTTAAAAATATATTTTTCAGAGATGTGTTGAAGAAGAGATTAGTAGTTGAGTATGGGAAGCCGGAGTTTTCTACATTCATCAAGGAAATGCAATAATGTACTAATCAGGAAAATGAGACTAATCACATATTATTCTTTTTATCGACTAATTAACCTATTCAGGAACTTTCTTGTATTGGGATAGAACACATTCATTTTTACATCATTCTTTATGGCAGCAGAAAGAATAAAGAAGGTACAGGGTGCCCAAAAAACATAGGAATTAAGTGACAAATTCGATATCGTCTTTGTTATGAATTAGCATTGTAATACCTGATTTCAAATCCTATAATATCATCATGTCTGCTAGAGTTTATTTTATGAAAAGGGTTAAAGACTGTAAAGATGTGTCTATAATGTCTCCGCAAAATGAACAGTAAAGACAGACAAGTTTACCCTGTTTGTATACTGCAATTTTCTTGTTTTACTAAGTACAACCGTATGTAGTCAAAACATAAACAAACAAAATGTGAACATAGCAGACGAAACTCTTGCAGATTACAGCTTTCTCAGTAGGTATCACTATACTAAATCAAAGAATTATTTAAAAAGACGATATTGAATTCGTCACTGAATTTCCATGTTTATTGGGACACCCTGTATGAGAAGGCTTTATTAAAAAGTAAATCAGAAAAAATTTTCAACATTTTAAATAGAATATTGACATCATGAACAGTTTAATTTTCCAAAGACATTTTTCTTCAACATTTATTATCTTTTACCTCAACATTTATTATCTTTTACTTCAACATTTTTTATCTTTTACCTCAACATTTATTATCTTTTACTCCAACATTTATTATATCTTACCTCAAAATTTATTATCTTTTACCTCAACATTTATTATATTTTACCTCAACATTTATTATCTTTTATCTCAACATTTACTATCTTTACCTCAACATTTAATATCTTTTATTTCAACATTTATTATCTTTTACCTCAACATTTATTATCTTTTACCTCACCATTTATTATCTTTTACCTACACATTTATTATCTTTTACCTTAACATTTATTATCTTTTACCTCAACATTTATTATCTTTTACTTCAACATTTATTATCTTTTACCTCATGATTTATTGCCTTTTACCTCAACATTTATTATCTGTTACCTAAACATTTATTATCTTTTACCTCAACATTTATTATCTTTTACCTCACCATTTATTATCTGTTACCTCAACATTTATTATCTTTTACCTCACCATTTATTATCTTTTACCTCAACATTTATTATCTTTTACCTCACCATTTATTATCTAAACTTTTCTTGAATATCAAAATTCAACTCAATGGGGGCTACACACAAATGTTTCTGAGAAAAGTATTGATTTAAAATATTTGATTAAGGAACTCTAGAGTAAAAAAATCAAATGAATTTTGAAAATATCATTATGTATTGTAGGCAGTGGACTTCGTTCAGAACAAGGTTGGTCATTTGGAATATTTAAAGGGATTGTAAAAATTTAAAGCGACCATTTCTGCTTATTTACAATGGTAAACTTTAAATCTTGGATTGTTTAGCAAGGACAGAAAACTCCATGTGTCTATCTACGTAATTTTTAGTCAATTTTTGAAAAATTGACAAAATTTGACAAAAGCAGTTTGGGAGAGTAATGTAAATGTACTCACTAAAATATTTTGAGCAGTGTAATATATCTGGAGTAAAAGTGCTCTTGTCTAGTATTGAAGTTTAACATATTTCAATCTAGAATATTCTATATTCTCTGTCTGGTAGATTTAGAGGATACAACTCCATAGTGACATTGTATACTTGTATAATTCATAAATTAATCAACTTGTAAACTAAATAATATTTCTGAAAAGGTGTCTCAGAAAATTTACAATTGGTAAAGAGTGTTCCAAAAAAATTAAAAATTATATTTGACTTACGCTGTTCCATACTAAACATGTAGATGAAAAAGTAGAAATGAAAAATGATTTCCTTTTATGGAATTAAGAAAACTGTAATACAGGATTATTTTTCTAACAATCTTGTTGGATCAAATCAACAGAAATAACTAAATAGTTTTATTCAGAATGATATGGTATTCCATGTGTACAAGAAAAAATGGTATATTTGGTATTCAGATACACAGCTCACTGTTATTTAAAGGCCTAAAACTCTCAAAGAAAAATCTATTTGAATTTTGCTAATTACTTCATGAAAGCCAAAGCTAACAACAAGTGCTTCATTTGAGCTAAAATATGCATGTAAAGGGCTACAGAAAAGCATAAGTGAGTTAAAGCAGTAAATTCAAAGCCCAAGACGTTGCGACACTTGAAAGTTAACTCTGTACCAAACATTGATGAGACGATTTATAAGGCAGGCTGAATCTATGTGAGCCCTAAACATCTTCATTTTGCAGGGCTTGATTTCTAGTTTCATGTAAAAAGGAGTAATCATGGTAACATCAGTTCGGACAAACTTAGGATTTGTCTTAAAAGTAGTTAAAAGTTAAAAGATGTTACGCGACGAAATTGTCCCGTTCTGAATTCCCTCACCCCTCAGTGTTGCACAGCATCAAAATTACTTTTGATTTGTAAACTTTACCTGAAAGGATTTACTCAGATTTTATAATCACAATATCTTTGCAACCCAATTCCGTAGACCTTAGATATTTCAAACTAAGAATTCTGGTAGATTAAATAATCTAAGTTTTAAATATCAAAGGTTTGCACCATCAATTTGCTAAGATATAGGGATTAGAAAATTTTTGTTAGTGACAAAGACTCAATTCCTTTATACTGTGTGCTCCATTTCTCGTCAGTTATACTTGATATTTTGATACAGAGAGATAACATTGTGACCTGTTTATGGCACATTAATTAGGCTTACTATAATCTTTTACTTGATAAATGAGCTTTTGTATCCTTGAATTGTTTAAATTAAACTGAGTTTGACTATGTTGAAGATTCTCGCAGTTTTTTTATTCTTGTAACTAATTCTGTATATTACTTCATTGATTGCATTTTGTATTTTTATTTTACTTTTTTTTTGATTATAAATAAAATTAATTTGGGCAATCTTTTACAGATTGAACCCGTTCCTTGCTAACCAGAGCACTGTTATTATTGACAAGAGATTCTGAAAGAAGTAGAGTTGTATCCAAGAAATCTGAGGTTTAAGCATTGGTTCCAATCAAACCCTATATCAGATTATGACATAGTTGATACTCTAGGATATTTTAAGCGGCCAGATTTGGTCGGGAAACAAAAGTGGATGTTTGATGGATTTCTATTCCACAATATTCTCTTACTTTTGTAAACATTTTCTTTTTACTTTAGCATTTATGCTGCGGAATAGAGCATTGGTCAGACTACACGGAAAACACGCAGTTGAGGTTTGTTATTTCATTAACACTATATACCAGCAGTTGAGGTTTGTTATTTCATTAACAATATATACCAGCAGTTGAGGTTTGTTATTTCATTAACACCATATACCAGCAGATGAGGTTTGTTATTTCATCAACAATATATACCAGCAGTTGAGGTTTGATATTTCATTAATAAAATATACCAGCAGTTGAGGTTTGTTATTTCATTAACACCATATACCAGCAGTTGAGGTTTGTTATTTCATCAACAATATATACCAGCAGTTGAGGTTTGTTATTTCATTAACAAAATATACCAGCAGTTGAGGTTTGTTATTTCATTAAAAAAATTTACCAGCAGTTGAGGTTTGTTATTTCATTAACAAAATATACCAGCAGTTGAGGTTTGTTATTTCATTAACAAAATTTACCAGCAGTTGAGGTTTGATATTTCATTAACGAAATATACCAGCAGTTGAGGTTTGTTATTTCGTTAACAAAATATACCAGCAGTTGCAAGGGCAGCCGTAGTACATTTGAATTTCCGAGCCGGGTCAACCTTTCCAATCCCAGTTTGTACTGTATCGCTTGGAACATCGTGTATATAAAGCAGACACTCAATAGGAATAGCCGGTGCAACAAGGTTGACGCGGTCAGAATTTACTTTTATTAAAGGGTCAGAGGTAAGCTTATGAGAATTACAGTTATTACCAATAATGACCAGCAGACTAAAAAAATATCCAAAATATTCATTAAAAAACATAGTGTTTAAAGCGACAGATAAAGAGGTTGAATCAAGTGTGAAGTTTTTGTATTGGTAAGAACAGATAGTTACATTCAATACATTTAAAAAGGGATATGGCCGATTTACAACATCAGTACAGTTTAAAGTTTTAAACCTTTATTTCACCAATGCAATGGAGAAAAAGTTCTTAATTTTGATAATGTCCTCCTTTTGTCCCTGCAAGAAAGATGTGCAAATCAATTTTGTGGAGAAACCAGAATTGTCAGGGTACTGTTGTTAATTGGACATTGCACGCTAGAAATAAAGAGTCACTTAAATTTACGACCGCAGTCCCTCTGATCTCCTCCCTCCAAAAAATTATAAAAAAGCATTATTTTTGTCTATGCAAAACTGAAACAGGAGTCAGGACATGGTTTTTACTTTTCCGAATCTTTTTACTTCCAGATATTTGGAGGTATTCGGAGAACATATAAATCTACCTCTAAAAGGAATGTCAGTTTATATTGACTTTATCTGTAACAATGGAGAACATAACACAAGTTTGTTCTCATCAATAATCCTTATCTTAAAAACATTGGATTCATACCGTTTACTTCTTGGGTTCATTCTAAAAGATAGGGATGATGTCTTTATTTAGTCTATACACCAATTCTATGTGTGCTCTATAGCTTCCATCCCCCAAGAGACATAAAGCATTTATTCAGAGCAGGGTTGACCAAATCCAATAACTTTTTATATAATCCTAATACCCTGGAGACATTGTGATATTAATTTTATTGTGAACAGGTAAATTATGCCTCTGGGAGAAAAAGTGTGAAGTGTAATTCAAAATTACAAAAAATCATACAAATAAATGGACTTTTAACTAAAACTTTGACATACAGATTTGTGCAATCATGACTTTTTAAATTTGTTTGCAGGATAGTTAAAGAAATAAAGAAAAAATCCACATGACTGGTCACAGTCATTTCATGAATTTTTAAGGATATCACTAATAAACATTTTTTTCTCTATACCCAACTTTTTTTTGTAATGTTTTGCTTTTATTGTCTTTTTGTTAACTGGGTAAACGGAGCGTAAAAGGTAGGGGCCATATTGTTCACATTTTCCGATCCTGTGAAACAGAAAAAATGTGAAAAACACCCACTTACACAATATTTTTACTTTCTAGTTGGAGAAGACGAGATTTACCCAGCTTCTCAACATTTCAGCTAATTGTCCCGAGAACATGCTGTAAACTCCTTAATCAGGAGGTAAGTTCCTTTGATAAACTAAACTCCTTTATCAGGAGGTAAGTTCCTTTGATAAGTTAAACTCCTTAATCAGGAGGTAAGTTCCTTTGATAAACTAAACTCCTTAATCAGGTAGTAAGCTCCTATATTAAGGTCAACTCCTTAATCAGGAGGTAAGCTCCTTTGATAAGTTAAACTCCTTAATCCGGAGGTAAGCTCCTTTAATTAGTTAAACTCCTTAATCAGCTGGTAAGCTCCTTTGATAAGGTAAACTCCTTAATCAGGAGAAAAACTCCTCTCATAAGTTAAACTCCTTAATCAGGAGGTAAGTTCCTTAAATAAGTTAAACTCCTTAATCAGGAGGTAAACTCCTTTAATAAGTTAAATTTTTTAAACAGTTGTACATTATTATAACTTTAAACACTTTCTAAAAATCTTTAACCCAAGGTCAAATTTAAAACTAGGTATAGCAAGTTGACCAACTTTGGCCACACTAGATCTACTACTCCTCGTTATTCATAAATTCCGACCTCCAATATGATCGATAAAACTAAAAAGTTCTAAGCATAAATTACATGCCTTTGATGAGAGATTTTTATAACATTCTAAAAACTCAAAGCATTTAAATCAATTAATTAATTTTAAAAAAATATATTCCATAAAAGACGACATTCTAATATTTAGTCCTATCGAGCTTGGAAGGAACCACAGCCGGAGAATCTAGTCGCCTGTCAATCAAATATTTCGGAGATTTACAGCTTATATAGATGGAGTCAGGTGCTGCAATATAGATTTGTATACAGTAGGACCCAGTAAAATCTGGAAAAGGAAGACGACATTTCAGTGTGTTTGTTGAAGAGCAAATAGTTATTCCAGTAACTTTTTAGTTAATCAATATTCCGTAAGTTATACTGAACGATTTAATAATATTCCTCTTTAGTTAATCAATATTCCATAAGTTTACTGAACGATTTGATAATATTCCTCTTTAGTTAATCAATATTCCGTAAGTTTACAGAACGATTTAATAATATTCCTTTTTAGTTAATCAATATTCCGTTTCCTGAACAACTTCTTAATTTTTATTCAACTATAAATATTCTTTTTTCCTATGCGAATCCTTTATTTGTATTTTTTTGTTCCTTTGCAAAAATTGTATCCCAACGAAATAATCTATTTTTGAAGGGTTGCTATTCAAGAATAGATTCCTGGATAAATCTTCATCAAAAACCATTTGGATTAACCATAGCATCAGTTAGTATAATGCAGGTAGAACACCTTTTTTAATATTATAATTATTACCTTTAATTGTTATCATTATCATTATTATTTTCATTATTATTGTTATGATTATATTATTAATATTATTATTATTATTATTATTATGTTACTAGCATTATTACGATTCTTACAATTTTTTTCGCTAATACTTTTTTCTGAAAGCACGTTCAATCATAAACTTTTTTTTTTAGTGGTTGACACTGTATCTCACTGTAAAAGTATTCAAGAAAATGGTTGAAATCAAGAAACCAGTTTATTTGTGAGTTAACAAATCATCAATAAGAAACCAGTTTATGTGTGAGTAAACCAACAAGAAACCGGTTTATTTGTGAGTAAACAAACTAAGAAGTCAGTTTTTTTTTGAAAATAAACAAACCATGAATCAAGAAACCAGTTAATTTGTGAGTAAACAAACCGTCAAACAAGAAACTAGTTTACTTGTGATTAAAAAACCTAAAATAAATAAGTTTGTTGTTTTACTTTTTTATGAAATACGAGGCCGGAAACAGGAATATCTAGACAGGAAACAGGAAAGTAGTGAAGACATCAGAGAATATTATCCTGACAAGCCGAGGTTATGCCGGAAACAGGAATACCTAGACAGGAAACAGGAACATGATGACGATGTCAGAGAATATTATCCTGTCAAGCTGAGTTTATGCCGGAAACAGGAATACCTAGACAGGAGCCAGTAACATGATGAAGATACCAGAGAATATTATACTGACAAACTGAGTTTATGGTTACAATGTAATATTTATTACTGTCTTCTATTACAAGCCAGGGAGTTTCGAGATCCATCAATTTCACCCATGGTTGTAGGAGGGGAGGAAGGCCAGCAACACCAAGTTCTCGTCCGAGCCACATTCTCCTCATTTTCTCGTCCAAGCCACCTCGGAATCCTCGTCCTTCGATCATTTTGTGTTGAAAAGTTTGCAATTCTTGAAGATAAAACTATTTTTTTAAAAATCTGGCCACGTTAGGGCATAAAATATGGATGGACTAAAGTATTGCAATGATTATATAATGTTGGAATCTTCAAACCCATGAGAATGATGTCAAACTTTATTGAGGTAAAACTTAAATCTCTTCTGCCTCCGTAATGGCTAACCTTTGTGATATAAAATAAATAGCAAAATATTCGGTATACCTCTGCCTATAATTTTCCCCATGGAACCACCCGGAAAAATTATATGGTTTTAACTATAGTTAACAAAAAAGATTGAAGTTCTATAAACTTAGAATTATTTGCGGCATTCTACACCAGGAATATCTGAAAATGCGCGTAAAAAAGGTAAACATTTTTAAAGACACTAAACTTGAAATTTTTAATTCAATTGAAACTTTTTTTTTTGATTTGCAAAAATTTTATATTTCATTTTTGCCCTAACGTGGCTTGATTCTTAAAAAATAGTTTTATCTGGAAGGATTAGAATGTTAAAAAAATAATATTAAAGAACGAGGATTTCGAGGTGGCTCGGACGAGAATTTGTTGTGGTTGGCCTTCCTCTCCTCGTTGTAGGGCTTATGCAAATATTTCACTCTATTTCCCCGTGTACCCTTGTTTTGGTATTAATCCCTTTAATAACATCTCTGTCCATATCTCTCAGGGTATAAATTAATTGGGATTAATCAGTTTCATAGTTTATTTATTAAATACATCTGTAACGTTTATTCAGGTTTAAGTTACTTCAGATATTCAGCTGCTACAGTTCAGGATCTGTCCGAGCAGCTTCCTCTATTACTCTATCGTATAGCTGCTCCAGTTCAGTATCTATCTAGTTTGGGGACGGTATAGCAAAAAAAAATAAGACAAACTCGGTAACAATAAAGAAAAGTTAAAGTATTCAGATTAAATTAAACTCGGTAACGATAAAGAAAAGTTAAAGTATTCAGATTAAATTAAACTCGGTAACGATAAAGAAAAGTTAAAGTATTCAGATTAAATTAAACTCGGTAACAATAAAGAAAAGTTAAAGTATTCCAATTAAATTAAAACTAATAAAGTTTAATTCTAAAATAATAGTTTCTTGAAAAGTAGAAAAAATCTGAATGTTTTTTAAACAAAGAGAAAATTGCATAGAAAGCTGGCAAATATCGGTTTGCGATTTAGCCTTTGTTCTTCATTTTCTTAAAGGGGCACACACGTAATTTCGTGTGACCCCCATGGAAAGATGGCTATGTCCGATTTACAACGGTACTCGTACACGCTTGGTCTGATCAAGTATGAATTAGATATCCATGTTTAAATAGTTGAAAAGTATTAATTTCAATTGTGATTTGCGCATTTCTACTGCAAGAAAACAGAAAGGAGTTATCAATACTTTTGAAGTATAAAAACGAACAAATCTTTCGCATTATTGATCAAATTAATATTGCCATCTTTGCTCTCAGTCCCTTTAACGAGCTAGAAAGCTGTTGAAAATAAAGAAAGAAAACCTGTAGAATGAAATGAATGTAATAAAATGTTTTATTTACAATAATATATTCTTTAAAACTTGAAATGAGTATACTTTTCAAAAGTTGTTAAAATGCAAGTCTATACGGTTCACGAATAATGCTCGTAGAGAAAAACAGCTAAAATAATTATTCTAATCTTTGTATGAAAATGAGTTTATTAGGGACTGTAAACATATTTTTAAGTTACCTTTGATTAGGTATATATAAATTAGATAGAAAAAACAGTTAATTTTAATTTGCCGTTTCCATCTTTAGAAACAGTTTGAGAAATTCTCAGAATTAAACACTTTTCAAGTAAAACAAAGTTCACTCTACACTATATAAGATTTCGGTAAGGGGGCGGAAACGTCATGTATGTGTGTCTGTAACAAAAGAGTGTGTGTAAAGTTTACCGAACCGAAGGTGTGTACAGTAGCTATATACAGTACATACGAATCTCGGTATTTGTACAGTCTAGGAGAGTACATTTGTTTATTGTTAATTGTTTACTTAACATAAGTTTAATATACATGTAGTTTATTATTTATATATTTAAGTCAACACTATAAGCCAAATTTTTATGCAAAGAATATAATTTGATTAAAGTTTACAATAAACTACTCGTTATTCCAGCTTAATTATAATTGACAACATTGTTCTGCAATTTTCTTGACTGTAGTCATGTTGTGTGTCTGTACCAAAAGAGTGTGTGTAAAGTTTACCGAACTTGTCTGCAAAGCAGTGGGACTGGCTTTCTCCTAATCTCTAAGGCCTTTTTCTAGGGGGGGGGGGGCGTGGGACGCCCCTAGTCTATACATAGATTTCGACCCGGCCCCAGTCTAGAGATTCTAAAAAATCTAAGACATGTTCATTGTACATTGTACATCCTTTTTTCAAAATTGCATGCTTAATAAGTTAGCGTTTATAATACACAATGCAATTTTTTCAAAATTATCGATTTTAATACATCGTTTTGAAAAATCGTTAATTATCTACACTGCACTGCGTCAAATAACTCACATTCTCGTGGAGAACTTTTAAAGTAAAAATCTTAAATGTTTAAAAACGGACGAAGCCCACCTCCAGATGGAATTGTATGGTGTATCTTTCTCATGTTAGAAGAAAATTCAGTGCTCCTTAATTAGCCTGAGTCCCAATTTAATGAATTTGAGCCGTGTCTTAAATTCGCCAAAAATCAGTTTCAATTGAGCGCCGGCTTAAGTCTTGAAACATTGAATACAACTTTAAGTGAAACCAACCATATTTGAGCCGGGGCTCAAATTCTTTAAATTCGGCCTCTTTATCTTATTTACTATTAAACATATCGACGCTTTTTAAAGAGCTATATTAAGAAAAACTAAAATATTTTGAATTTTTAATCTGTGTCCGGAGTTCCGGACATTTTCTTTTCTCTTCAAAACTTCCCGCTTAAACCCCTAAATTGTTGACTTCTTTGACTTTCCTGGCTTTCAAGTCAACAAAATTAATATGAAGACTGGAATCTAGGTAACATGATATAAATTTTTAAATATATTTCCCCCCCCCTACCCCCTTCTTCCCTTTTATCATTTTTAGAAAACAGTAGCTTGGGGTTTAAGCGGGTAGAGAGCTATAGAGGCAACAAAGCTAATTGTACCAATTATATTGTAAGAATGTTACCCTCTCCCTCTGTCTAGTTTACAGTGTTTGTAAACAAAGTAAAGTGCTATAGACCAAAGGTAGTTATTCTAAAAAAGATGATGTACAGTGATAACCAGAAAACTCTGACAAGGAAAGACAACTTTTATACTCAAGTTATGGCTTTAAAAATGGAACACAACAGTTATACAGCGTAAAAAGACCTATCTCACTAAATTAGTGACTTGTAAAACTATTTGTCATCTTCCTATTTCAAAGTTTACTGATCATCACTGTACATATGGTCCCTGATATTTATATTCCTTGAAGGGTTAAAACAGAATGAAAATAATATTACTAAGAAATATGTTTAAAAATGCTAAAAAAATGTTGTGCTTCTGCGATGTTTTTCATAATTCTCTTAAGCTTTAAAGGGAGTGTTCGCGAAAAATGAAAGGGGGTATAGGCTTAATGCGATAAAAAAGCGCTTTTGATCGCTACTAATCTTACTTCTATCTGTTGCGTCTATATGGAGAAAATTGTTAGAAACGACTCACACCGAAGAACGTAGTGTTCATACAAATTCAGAAAGATGCAACATTCAACTCGGATCGTAAAAAAATCTATTTAATTCCCAACAAATTATCCAGATTTTACAAACAATAGTCATCGATTATTTTTCGACGCATTCGTAAATAGTTGATATTTTTTAATATTTTGTATTTTTCATGATTTGAGAGTTACATTTTTTCCTGTTTCGAGGATTTTTGATAATGAAGACGACATTTTCATATTTTCCAAGAATGTTCGAAAATCCAGCGCCAGCGAAAATTAATCTAAAAAAACAAAATCAAAAATATTATGAAATATTAACTATATATGAATGCGTCGAAAAATAACCGATTACTATTGTTTGTAATATCTGAATTATTTGTTTGGAATTAAATTGATTTGTTTACGATCCGAGTTGAATGTTGCATCTTTCCGAATTTGTGTGGGCGCTGCGTTCTTCCGTGTGAGTCGTTTCTAACAATTTTCTCCTTATAGACGCAACAGATAGAAGTAAGATTAGTAGCGATCAAAAGCGCTTTTTTATCGCATTAAGCCTATACCCCCTTTCATTTTTCGCGAACACTCCCTTTAATGTATTTCTTTCAAAAACTTTAAAAACTATTTGAAAATACAAATCTATAAAGTAAATTGTTTTTAATCCTAAAATCTGTTTTTTTTAATTTCTCTGAAAAACGGCAGGAAATTTTTAAAACAAATCTTTTTAATGCCTTTTTATCCAAGATTTCCTGTAGCCTCTATCATGTATCCCGTATATTGTATCGTGTATCAAGGTAACTGTATTCTGTGTTCTGTATCCTAATTACTGTATTCTGTATCCTGTGTATGCTGTATGCCGGATGAAAATACTAAAGTACACCAGACGAAGCAACTTTTGTCCTATTGTGTTAAATAATACCTTTAATGAATACCATTCTCTCCGACACCTGTTTTTCACTTGTTCCCAGCTAAATGTTCTTTCATTTCATGAAAAATGTTCTTGCACTGAAACAGAAGTTAAGTATATAACAATCAAAGCGATACAGTGATTTTACAAAAGTTCTAAAAATTCTTGGATTTTACTTTTTATGTGAGTCATTTTATTTAATGATGTTGACTAATTCTTTCTTGTAACAAAGTAAACAACGTGTCAATTTTGTCCCTTAGCAACTTTGTCCCAGTCAACTATGTCCCCTGGCAACAATGTCCTTTGGTCACAATGTCCCCTGGTAACTTTGACCATGTCAACTATGTCCCCTCGCAACTCTTTGTCTCTTGACAACTTTTTCCTTTGGCAACTCTTGGTTCCCTGAACGTTCTTGGTCCCCCGGTAACTCTTTGTTTCCTGGCAACCTTGTCTTCTGGCAACCTTATACCCTTGCAACTCTTTGTCCCCTGGCCACTTTTGGTTCTCTGGCAACTCTTTGTCCCCTTGGAACTCCTTGTTCCCTTGGAACTCTTTGTCCCCTGGTAACTCTTTGTTCCCTGGCAAATCTTTGTCCACTCTTTGTCTCCTCACAACTTTGTTCCCTGGTAACTTTCCCCTGGCAACTCTTAGTTCCCTGGCAAATCTTTGTCCACTGGTGACTCTTTGTCTCCTGACAACTCTTTGCCTGCGGTATCATAGTCACTGCCCATGGTTTCTTTGACAAATTTTACGCTCCTCATTCCGACCCAATCCTTTCATAAGGAAAAAAGTTCCCACGGCTTGACTATGATCCCTATAATCAGCTAATCTAAGTAAATATTTTTAAATAAAGTTAAATATATTTGTTTTTAGGAGTCCCAACTTGGGATATTCGACTCTAGCATGCTGATTTTACTCCTTATTTTCATTCCTTTAGGAATAATTCATTCCAGAAATCAATATATTTCTATAAACAGTTAGAACCAGAAAACAGTAAAGAATATTTTTTTAATTTCAAACTAAACTATTTTCAAGATATATAAGTTGCAACAATTGCAAATCACAAAATTCTTAGAGAAATTTCTTGAGTTAAAGGGACTGTGCGCCTAATTTCAAGTGACCCTCATTGCAAAAATGGCAATGCCCGATTCACTACCGTACCCTTAACTAGATATGAACTAGATATCAAAGTTTATAAATTGGAGAACTGATTATTTGAAATTGTGGTTTTTCTACAAAGTGACCCACACTTGAAATTACGCTCACAGTCCCTTTAAAGAAGGAAGAATAGTAGATTCAATCCACGGTATATTCTGGTTCTCACTGTATCTGTATTCTGTATTCTGGTTCTCACTGTATCTGTATTCTGTATTCTGGTTCTCACTCTATCTGTATTCTGTATTCTGGTTCTCACTGTTTCTGTATTCTGTAATCTAGTTCTCACTGTAAGTAAGTAAGTTTTGGTTTATCAAAGTATATATGATATGAGGAAGTTTTGATACTATACTTTTTAGCAATATTTCTTTAAATTTTTAAAAAAAGAGATTACTATTCTTTTATCTCCGGATTTGAGAGAGCACATATTATACGCTCTTTTTCCTGCGATACTATTCAATATTTTGGTTTTTATTATTCCATACAGGTTGGGATGGATCCATACAGGTTGGGATGGATCGTTTCCGTTTTTTTGAAAAAGCGACGAAGAAACAACTAAAAACGAAACGATCGTGTTTGAAAGTAGTGTTTTTGAAAAACGGTAGTTTACAAAAATTATCGTTTCTCGTTTTTAAAAACAATCGTTTTTTTAAAACAACCCTTCGTTAATAACCGTTAGTGACTACCCTTTGTTCACGACCGTAAAAGACTACCCTTCGTTCACGACTGTTAACGAAGACCCTGATCGTTAACTATCGTTAACAATCTTTTATATTTTTTATATTGAATATACATTTTTGGTGGGAAAATCCGAGGTCGGAAACATTCAATTATTTTTTTTCGATAAAAAAAACATTTCAGACAACATTCGTAACTTTATCTTTCCAAAACTCAGATTCACTAGTAATTTTTTTTATAAAATGATGGTTTTAGAAAAACGATCGTTTTTAAAAAACGATCATTTTTTAAAATCGATCATTTTAAAAACGTTTGCTTTTCGTTTTCAAAAAACCTATCGTTTTCAAAAACGATTGTTTTTCGTTTTATAAAGTTCAAAACGAGTGGTTCGTTAAGCGTTCGTTATTTCGAGCGTTTTTGAAACCGATTAACATTTTTTAATTATGTAATATTTCGTATTTTTTACTTATGAAAATGTAATTTTAAAATATCTGGAATGTATCTGAACTTAAAGCGGAATCTACTACCTGCTGCAACAAAAAAGAAATTGTTGGGGACTCTCCAGAAGTAAATATTTTTATTATTATTTATATTACCATGATCCATGATCTCGTTAAGAATTGAGTAAATGAGTAACATCCAATGAGACTATATGTGAGGATGGGTAGCTTATTACCATGACTTTGTTAGGAGTGGAGTATACTAGTATCCTCCAATGGGACTATATGTGAGGATGAGTAGCTTATTACCATAATATTGTTAAGAGTGGAGTATACTGTAGTATCCTCCAATGAGACTATATGTGAGGATGGGTAGCTTATTACCATGATATTGTTAAGAGTGGAGTATACTGTAGTATCCTCCAATGAAACTATATGTGAGGATGGGTAGCTTATTACCATGATATTGTTAAGAATTGAGTATTCTAGTATCCACCAATGAGACTAGATGTGAGGATGGGTAGCTTATTACCATGATATTGTTAAGAGTGGAATATACTGGCTAGTATCCTCTAATGAGACTAGATGTGAGGACGGGTAGCCTATTACCATGACTTTGTTAAGAGTGGAGTATACTGTAGTATCCACCAATGAGACTAGATGTGAGGATGGGTAGCTTATTACCATGGTATTGTTAAGAGTGGAGTGTACTGGCTAGTATCCTCCAATGAGACTAGATGTGAGGATGGCTGTTCCTACTCTAAAGATAACATCACTAATATATTCTATTGCTTCAGGTAAAATGACAGTCTAGATTAATCTGACCCCTTTATTTATCGAGTTGGGCAAAAAAATTTGGCAAGAAAATACATGTTGGAACATTTTCTACAGAACACCGAACTACCAAAAACAATTCAAAATTAACAACATGTTGTATAAAATTATCAATATTATGTATAAAATGATCAACATGTTGTTTAAAATTATCAATATTATATATAAAATGATCAACATGTTGTTTAAAATTATCAATATTATATATAAAATTATCAACATGTTGTTTAAAATTATCAATATTATATATAAAATTATCAACATGTTGTTTAAAATTATCAATATTATGTATATAATGATCAACATGTTGTTTAAAATTACCAATATCCAAGATCCAAAAACGATCGTTTTTGCATTCTTTTTGCATCCTTTTTGCATACTTTGTGTTGTTTTTTTGCATATATCTTCTGTCAGGGTCAAAGTTTGACATCGTTTAAGAACAGCAAATGTTTAGAATACAAAATTTAAAAACATTTTTCTTCCTACACTATGCAAAATTTTGACGCCAAAAGGAAAAAAGGCAACAAATTATTTGGTTTTGTTACACTTCCTACCTGTTTGTTTAGTGATGTAACCTATGTAGCTGGAGGAGCTGGAGTAGAATATGTTCTTCCTCCAGGTTTCGATGGTACAGTACATGTAGTTGATTGTAGTTCAGGTAAACACGATTATATTAACTGTAAAAACCGGTTTATTTCAAGACGACTTTTTAGCTGCTAGGTCAAGCTGTACAGTACACCAATCAGCTTCTTCTAAGGAGATTATAGTGTGTATGTAAACCATAGAACACATACTAAGATAAATGCTACAGTGGATAGTAGCATTACATGCCTCTAAACTCTCGTAATCTAAAGCTTAATATTGTAAATTACATTACTCCTACTGTAAGTGCACTGTTTTATGTAATCTATGAAATCTTCTAGTTGTACGAAAAGCTAATGATTACTTGGTTACGCAGTACATAATATAATCGTCTAGTTGTACGAACAGCTGATGATTACTGGGAATTATACACAGTACATAATATATGTAATCTTCTAGTTGTACGAACAGCTGATGATTACTCACATATATTCAGCCTGCTTATAAACAGTCTCATCAATTTTTAAGACAGGGTTGACTTTGAGGTGTCGCAACGCCCTAAGCTTAGATTTTACCGCTCTAACTCACTTATGCTTTTCTGTAGCCTTTTACATGTAAATTTTAGCACTATAAAGCACTTGTTGTTAGCTTTAGTTTTTTAGAAGTAATTGGCAAAACTCTCAACAATTTAAGCATGAGAGCGTAAAACCATTAAATCGCAGTGTACTTGGTTATATACAGTACAAAACATATGTAATCTTCTAGTTGTACGAACAGCTGATGATTACTTGGTTACACACAGTACATAATATATTTAATCTTCTAGTTGTACGAACAGCTGATGATTACTGGGCAATATACAGTACATAATATATGTAATCTTCTAGTTGTACGAACAGCTGATGACTATTGGGCAATACAACAAATAATCATACCTGAAACCATCACTCAAGGGTAACTTTACTGCATAAATTAATTCAAAGGTTTAAAAGGAGAGTTCTTAAAAATATAAGTAGGTACAAAAATATAATATATATTTTGGGTACAAAATAATGATAAATATATTGGTGGAACACAAATATAAGGGGGTAAAAAAATGTAGGTATAAAAATATAAGGGGTACAAAAATGTTACGGGGTACAAGGATGAATAATAGTTGAGCTATGGATTAACGATTTTACTTTCTATGCTTAGTATTCTCTTTAGACAAAAACTTGCCTGCAGTTAGTTTAACAAACTAAAAAGTTCCAAACAAAAGAAAAAATATATATCACTGATTTTGACAAAATAAGTTTTAAAACACTGTTCTTTTGCATGTTTAGAGGAACTTGGGGGCCACGACAGTTCTGTGCTTCAGGGAGCTTTGCCACTGGTTTTGTTCTCCGATATGCTCCACTATGCGCAAGCAGATGTAATTTTGATGATGACACGGCTCTCATGGGAATTTGGTAAAATATTTTGTTTGGAATATTATTTTATTTCGAAAAAGTTTTGCTAGAGTGATGAGAGTCACAGTGAATCCAATGAGTATCAACCCTTTCAAAACATAAAGTCTGTGCCCAGAGATGAAATTAGTTAAACCTGAGTTCAAAATGTAAAAACCTTTTAATTTATCAACTCATCAGCATTTGATCAAGCTCGGGCATTCTCTGGAAGGTCGGGCCGGATACATCATCCTGAATATCTGGAGGAACTAAAGAATACTGTCTGCTCAAATAATAACAGACACTTCTGAGATATCATTATCAATAATTCTGCACTAAAAAAGATGAAAATATTTTATTTGTTTCGTCATAAAATACATTATAAATTGTTTCTCCTTCTTTTCATCTAAAATTTTGTAAGCTTACCGCAGAAACTGCCATTCAGAGGCGTTTTTGATGAAATATCAAGTTATGTGTCACCCCAAAATAAGGCAAAAATAATAAGGGTTGTTTGTGATATCCAGAAAACTCTGAAATTATAAGACGACTTTCAGACTGAAGATATGACTTTAAATGGTTCAATGCATATGGTACGCAGCAATTGTACAGTTTAAACAGACCCATTTAACTTTTTTAATAAGTGTCTGATAAAACTATATGCTTTGTAACACCAATAAATACACTTAAGTATTGCTTTAGGTCGTCTTCCTATTTCAAAGTTTTCGGTTATCACTGTATGTTTGTTCAAAAAAGTCTTCAATGAGGACTTTCTCATGATTCCCTCGGTAAAAGATTTAGAATTAAATCCCTCTTTAGCGTAGAATTAATTTAATCTCTGAGCACAAACTTCATTTCTTGAAATGGTTGAGCCCAAATAGATTATCAAGTACAATAGGTGGCAACAGAGAAACGGACCAATTATACACGACGTCACAAGTGTCAAATATAACATGAAAAACTAAATTTTCTCACATTAGTTGACATTTTTTCCAAGATCAAATAAAAAAAGTGTAAAACAGAAAATATTCTCCTCCTCAAAACAAACAAAAACTTATAAATATATAAAATTAAAAAACGGAAAATAATGAACACATAAAATTGCACTTATTTTACTGTAAGATAATCACTTTATTCTAAAATTATCACTATCATTTTGTTGGACACAAATACTGATTTGACACTTGTGACGTCAGAATACAGCTGTACTGAGAGTGTAAAAATTCTACTAGAATCTATTTGGTTAAGCCTCACTTTCGAGTCTAACTCAGCTGGAAATTTATGATTGCAGTTTAATTTGAACCAGGGTCAACTACTGGTTCAAGCTTAAAGGAGTTCAGTGAACGTAATTCTAAATGATTCCCCCCCCCCCACATTTAAAAGAGTAGCATGTCTGATTTACAACAGGACCCTTTAAGGCGTCTTTAAGTCTAAGAAACAATGGACAAAAATATTGTCATTTTTCCATTTAAAACAGTTTTAAATTCTGTAAATTTCGTTCTTTGTCAATGTTGAATAAAATCCGCAGGTTTTTTCCTAAATAATTCACTATAGTGTAAATTATCAATATTAGGTGAGTAGTAGGAATTAGCAAACCTAGAATTCAAGAAGTAAGACTAAGTAAAATCTGTAAAGTCTCATTCTTTTTTCTTTCTGAGAAATTCAAATTTCTGCAAAACTCTTCTTAAAATCTTTTTTTACCGTCGCTGAAATATGGATAGTATATTCTGAAAATAGTGTGATAATCATAATTCTTCGGAACTTCTGATCACTCGCAATCAAACTTTTTTTATCAGACTTGGAAGATGCATAAAAAATATATTTTACATTGCGCATTGTGCACTTCATAGGTTGAACTGTGGACCATACAATGACACCAGTATAGAATCTGGTGTTATATCATCATCTGTTCTACCAGACTACAGAAGGTATAAATATAAAGATAGATAGATAGATGATAGATAGAAAGATAGAGCAAATTTCACAGATATGTAATGGAAGCTATATAACATCTGTTTTAATTGTAGAATAGGTGGTGGAAGCTCTAAAGGGTTTGTATCAACTGCTAGACTAAACTGCCCAGCCAACTCATTCATTACACAGTCACAGTTCCTCTCAGAGTACTATGCAGGAGAGGTAATTAAAGGAGTCTGAAGTGACAGATTGGCTGATTTATTGACCGACTTATATCCTTTAAACCTTCTTTTGAGAAAAGTTGATTAAGATATCCTTTTTTGTATACATCTTTTCAGTTTCTCTACAAAAGACATGAAAAGATATTAAATTATCTCTCTTTATGATAAAAACGACGATATGCTACTCACGCTTTTAACTCTTTAAATAAAGAATCATTTATAATTTTGTTGAAAAGTTGTCTAAGTTAAAAAAATACAATTTTTACGAGAAATTTACATTTAATTTTCTGTTTATATCTATCAAACTATTTTGATAACAAATGACTATATTAAAAGGACTGTATGCGTATTTCAAGTGAACACAAAGTGTCAAAGTGTCGAGTCTGATTCACAATAGTATCCTTTTAATAATTAAATTCTATACCAAATTATTCCACTATAACAATAAATTGAATAACTTCTCTATATTTTCTTACAGTACAAGAACTTGGTTGAGTGAAATGATTTAAACCTTAACTGATAGGGATTTTGCGTCAGAGAAATCGAGGAAATCTTCCAAAATTAAAGACTTTATAATTACAGGATTCAAAACATCGATTTCCTACCCTTTATGAATCAAAGAAAGCTTTAAAGGGCACCAGATATACTCATCTTTAAAGATAGTTACTGGGAAATCACAAAGCCACAATTTCTTAAATCAAAATAGTAGAATTGTTGTAAATACCCTTCTCCATTAGTGGATCTTAAATCCGTATCTATCCAGGTACAACTCATCAGCTATCAATGTTAACACGGGCACAATCTTTTATTTCATCATTGCCAAACCAATGGGCACAATCTCAGCTCGTATGTTTCAACGAGAACCAGCTTTTCTCATTACTCAGTAAGGTTTCAATCTTAGCTTTGTCTTCATTACTCACCAGCGTCCAGCGCTTTCTCTTCATCATGCTCATCAAGGTTTCCACTTTATCCAGCCAATCTAGAGAGCTTAGTTCCATTTGTTTTTCGACTTTTCTTCATCATCAATATTATTCTTATTCTTCAGACTCAGTATTTTTTCCCAACCCTTCAATATTCCTTGTATTTGTTTTCGGGATACTTCTGGCTTACAGGGAATTCAGGATTTAAAGTCTTTATTTTAAACTATCAGAAATATTTCTCAAAGTAACATCCTTCCTTTCCGCTTGGTTAACTTCTTCCAATCCTAGGGTTTTCAAGCATACATTGTTAGAATTTTTCTCTGTTAAACTTGTATCAGGTGCCACAACTGTTTCTTTGTTCCTGTTTCTGGCTTCTCCACTTTCTACAACACTCCTGCTGTTTTCTGTCGTCTCAAAACTATATAAATAGTTTTTAACTCATGTCTATCAGGAGATAACTGTCGGTCTAGTACTGCCTTAATCTCTCTTTTGTGTTTTGGTTCCTTAGGCATGAAAAACAGACTTGTTTCCTTTAACGCTGCATCGTACAGTCCCTTGAGCATTTCATTCTTAAATTTAACCAGGCTCCTCTTGTCAGGAGTGTATGCTTGTAACCATAGCTCTTCCTTGGCAGTATAATATTCTCTGGTATCTTCACCACTTTCCTGTTTCCTATCCAGGTATTCCTGTTTCCGATATAACTTCATCTTGTTTGTATGAGCTCTTCTGGTATCCTCCTCCTTTCTATGTTTCTTGTTTAGGTATTCCTGTCCCTGGATATCATCAGATTTTTGTTGTGAGAATCTTTTCATCATTTCTGCAAAAAACACTCCTGCTTCATATCTCTTGATTACTGCTCCCGTTCAAAAAAACGGTATTTTATCTCTCTTCTAGCTGCTGTCGTGATACATGAAACCGTCATTCTTTTTATTTCTCTATCTGTGATTGTTTCCCAGTCATCGTTAAGCATTGTTTCATTTTCAATTTCCTTTCTGTGTTGCAACTCAATTTCTTCCACTCTCTGCAACACGGATTCCTATTTATCGCGTTGAAGTTTCCCATCTTCTCTTCTGATTTCTGATATCTGTTCTTTTTATCAAAACTGTCCTCTTACATTCTGTTACACTGTCCACACTTGTTGCTTCACAGTTACTGTTCTTCTAACACAGTTTTCTCCTATTACTATTTAAAACAGGTAATCCCTTGTACTTTGTTTCTTGGAGTCTTTTGACATTTAACTAGGGTTCCTTGATTTTCGCAGCTGCTACCACTTTTGTAGCAAATACCCTACTCTCAAATCTGTATCTATCCAGGTACAACTTATCAGCTATCAATGTCAACACATGAACACAAGCTCTTAATCGATCAATGCCAAACTAATGCGCACAATCTCAGCTCGTATATTTCAAGGAGGAACAGCTGTCAATGTCATCAGGGGAACTAGCTCTTAACTATCAATGCAAAACCAATGGGCACGATCTCGTAAGCTATGGATATCAATCAGAAGCTCGTAACTATCAATGCCAAACCGATGGTCACAATCTCAGCTCGTAGGTTTTAACAAGGACCAGCTATCAATGTCAATAAGGACACAAGCTTTCAACTATCAATGCCAAACTAATGGACACGATCTTGTAAGCTATCCATATCATTCGGAAACTCGTAACTATCAATACCAAACCAATGGTCACAATCCTCAACATGTTTGTTTAAAACAGGGAATAATTACTCTCTTGCAGTAAACAGTATGGAGTCTCTTGTTAAACTAAGTATATTTCTAGATGTTAGACTAAAGTTAGGTTTTGACATCGTAATTACAATTTATGCGCTGTTATATATAACGTAGTTAAGCAATCACAATATGGGTTTGAGTTTGACTGAGTTTCAACATATGATTTAGGTATTTACTAATGAGCGCATTTAACTATATGGACAATGTGCAACCTAATTTATCTAGATATACTATGGGCCTCTGTATTTATTACAAAATTCTAAATAGTGACCAAGGAAAAAAGAATACCATGTATTTTGCTGTGATAAAAAAGTCGGGTTAAAGACGCCCTTTTAAATCTCTTTTCCATATGGAGTACCGTTCTGTCAAACATGTATAAGTATATGACGGGGCGGACCGGGTCAACTGGTACTCCAACGTTTTCTATTCTCCTTGACAGTAAACAATCACTAAATATAAATATATTCCAGGATACAAGTGGTGGGATCTCTTGTCCTCCTGGTATTATCTGCACAAGCTTTTCATCAACATTCGATCCAATAGGAGGTAAGTCAGGACGCTTCTCGTCCTATAGAAGAGGTAATTCAGGACACTTCTTGTCCTATAGATTAGGTAATTCAGGACACATTTTGTCCTATAGAGGAGGTAATTCAGAACACTTCTCCTCCTATAGAGTAGATAATTCAGGACGTTTTTTGTACTATAGAGGAGGTAATTCAGGACACGTTTTGTCCTATAGAGGAGGCAATTCAGAACACTTCTTGTCCTATAGAGTAGATAATTCAGGACGTTTCTTTTACTATAGAGGAGGTAATTCAGGACACATTTTGTCCTATAGAAGAGGTAATTCAGGACACGGTTTGTCCTTTAGAGGAGGCAATTCAGAACACTTCTTGTCCTATAGAGTAGATAATTCAGGACATTTCTTGTACTATAGAGGAGGTAATTCAGGACGTTTTTTGTCTTATAGAGGAGATAATTCAGGACAATTCTTGTCCTATAAAGCAGGTAATTTAGGACGCTTCTTGTCCTATAAAGTAGGTAATTCAGGACGCTTCTTGTCCTTTAGAGGATGTAATTTAGGACACATCTAGTCCTTTAAAGAGAAGGTAATTCAGGCTGGTTCTTGTCCTATAGGGGAGGTAATTAAGGCCGGTTCTTGTCCTATAGGGGAGGTAATTCAGGCCGGTTCTTGTCCTATAGGGGAGGTGGGGGAAAGAATAGGATGATACCTAACCAATTAAAACCACTATTAACCAATTGGTTCCCAAATAAAGAAAATTTCTTGTCTAAAATTTTCGATTTATCATATCTTTGCGACCTCATATCGATTTGATTATTTTGAAACTATGAGTTCTGTCAAATCTAATAGTCAAAGTTTATAAAGTTTACACTCTCAGGTTGCAAAAAATAGTGACTAGAAAGTTAGAGTTTGAGACAAATGATGGGTTTCTTGATTAACAAATTCTCTGATGGGTTCAATCCTTGATATCTTCTGCTGCTAGATCTGTCCTGCTGGGTTTGCAGTGTGTGGTATTCAGACCAAGGTGGATCCAGGATCTAATAACAATGTAGATGCTCTAGGGATAGCCCAGGTACAACCCAGGCACTAGGGCTGGACGATAGTTGATAAAGACGACATTTTATTCCTTGGACAAAGTGAAGAGGAAAAGACACACAAAATTTAATTTTTAGCTGCAAAATATTTTATATTTTTTGGAAGGGTAATTGACAAGAGTAAGTTTTAAAAAGAGTTTTATAATGAGAATCTCATCTAAATGATCCAGAGTTTTACTTCAAAATAAGAAAATGATAATCTAAAGAGAGTTTTATAATGAGAATCTCATTTGAATGGTCCAGAGTTTTACTTCAAAATAAGAAAATGATCATTTAAAGAGAGTTTTATAATGAGAATCTCATTTAAATGACAGAGTTTTACTTCAAAATAAGAAAAAGATCATTTAAAGAGAGTTTTATAATGAGAATCTCATTCAAATGACAGAGTTTTACTTCAAAATAAGAAAATGATCATTTAAAGAGATTTTTACTTAAAATTAAGAGATTCATCATTTAAGGAGAGTTTTACTTAAAATGAACGATCTCATTTTAAAGAAAGAACAAGTTTTAAACAGAGACTTACATTTTACCACCTTTTTCCCTAACCTTATATTAACAGCTTAGAAGTACATTTATTGCTTCTTGATAGAAATACATGAAAAAAACAAGTCTATACAAGGAGAGGAAGAGATCTTCGCTGGTTCCATAATAAGCAAACTTTCTCTTTATTTAGGTAAGCTTCTCCTGTTGTAGCCTACCTCCGGAATTTGCTTAAACAACAACAATAAAAACAATAATAAAAACAACAACAACAACAACAACAAAAACAACAATAAAAACAAAAACAACAATCAAAATAACAAAAACCAAAACAAGACAAACCAAAACAACCAAATCATGGCAACTACAACGATTACAATTACAACTACAATACAACTACAAAAACTGCAATTACAGCTATTAGAACAACTACATCTACAACAACAACTGCAACTACAACTACAATACAATTACAACTACAACTATAACTACAACTGCAAACTACAACTACAACAACAACTGCAATTACAACTACTAGAACAACAACAACTACAACAACTGCAGTTACAACTATTAGAACATCTACAACTACAACAACAACTGCAACTACAACTACAACAACAACTGCAATTACAACTATTAGAACAACTACAACTACAACAAAACCCACTGACTTCGGATAAATTTGAGCATATCTTATGCAAATTCGATTCTTATATTTTTTTTTACTTAATTGTAACTATTTTCTTTATATCTTATCTATCAACAAACCGGTTCAGTTCTTTGAAACTCTTTTACAATTTGACTTTCTATCTAAAATTCATCTTTCTTTATGTTGTTTTATTATTTGAAATTGGCGAATTATTAGATCAAAATAAATTCTTCTTTTCAATATTGTTTATTTTTATTGTATATGAGGTAGGAGTAAAAAGACCGGGATTAGCCTTGTTCATGTTCATGCTTGAGGCTGGACAATAAAGAACATATAGTTAAATGTAAGTACATTATCAGTATTCTTGTCGAGAGCATATAATAAAATAAAGAACATATAGTTAAATGTAAGTACATTATCAGTATTCTTGTCGAGAGCATATAATAAAATAAAGAACATATAGTTAAATGTAAGTACATTATCAGTATTCTTGTCAAGAGCATATAATAAAATAAAGAAAATATACTTATCAGTATTCTTGTCGAGAGCATATAATAAAATAAAGAACATATAGTTAAATGTAAGTACATTATCAGTATTCTTGTCGAGAGCATATAATAAAATTAGTTTGTTGTGGAAAGTCAATCCTATTATTAATTGGTCCTGCAGAAGAAAAACTAAAAGAAAAAAAAAAACCTTTTTTCAATATTTATTTTTCATGTTTTCTTTAGACTCCAAAAAATTTCTTTGTAAATGGTATAATTCAGAAAATGAGCCCATAAGAAATATCTATCAGATAGATATTTTAACTTTATAGCTTATGAAATAATCATGACTATTTATATACAACCTCTTAACAAGAAAAAGAAAAAGAAAATTAAATACCATTTAATAAGGATAAGTTGAACGGCGACATGTTTAAATCTTGAAATTAACCCCTTTCTCTAAGATTAACACACAAATTAAATATTTTAATATAGTTATATATTTTAATAAAAAAACATTGATTGATTGATTTATTAATAAGAAATAGTATTGAGGGATGTTCTGCTTCTAGAAACATCTATCTTGGGCAAGGATTTCTTATACCTAAAAAAACACATTTAAAAAACATTTTTTAAACTTTAGATTACAGTGAGAACCAGAAAAATGTGGAATAGATAGACGACATGAAAACAATAACTTATTAAATCACTCATTCAGTGAAATGGGACTGTTGACACTGCACAATTGCTATGTTTCATGTTCGCAGGACTATTTAAAATAATAACTGAGTCTAAAAGTCGTCTTCTTTTTCCAGAGTTTTCTGGTTCTCATTATAAATTCTCTCTAAAATCAAAGATTAGAAAATGGACCTTTTCTTTGTTATGGGTAAAAAAAATCCGTTTTCCGGTTCACTGTTAACTCGGGGAAACAGAGAACTTATTTAAATCGATTTTAAATTGTTGTCTCATCTCAAAGTTCTCACTCCTAGGTCGTTTATGTGGAGACAGTTATAGAAAATGTGTTAAACTCGGGTTTCACACAATTTTCACACTCAAAGCGGCTCCAGTTCTAATTTTTTTTCATTTCATGCAGTTTTAACCAGATTTGAACCAGAATAAGATGAACTGAAGGTCGTCTGCGTTAAATCTTTTTATTGTAGAAACATGTCAGAGAATTTGTAACTGATTATAATTATAATCTTTAATTATTATTATTATAATTCAGAGATATATCAATCATAAAATTAAAAGTCACAAAGTTAAGAAAATCGATGACGATGTATAAAATAAGGTGTCTACCTGGATGAAATAATATGCTGTGCTACTGAGGTTGGAATAGAGGACAGGAGAATCATCTTCAACCTCGATATCAGGGTTGGCATCAGGAGATACTTCTTCCGAGGCACCTAGAATATTATAAACTTATTAGAGGACAGGAGAATCATCTTCAGCCTCGATATCAGGGTTGGCATCAGGAGATACTTCTTCCGAGGCACCTAGAATATTATAAACTTATTAGAGGACAGGAGAGGATCATCTTTAACCTCGAAATCAAGGATGGCATCAGAAGATGCTTCTTACGAGTGACCTAGAATATTTTAAAATTATTAGAGGACAGGAGAGGATCATCTTTAACTTCGATATCAAGGTCGGTATCAAGAGATACTTCTTCCGTGGCACATAGAATATTTTAAAATTATTAGAGTACAGGAAGGGATCATCTCCAACCTCGATATCAGAAGTAATTCCTGCAGGGGACAGCTGGAATATCATGAAAGGGACTATAGACGGAATTGAAAGTGACTCTTTAGTAAGGGACTGTAAAGGAAAAATGAAAGGGGGTATAGGATTAAACCTGAGAATCTCAGGAGTTAAACGATACTTATAAGACATCTATCTTATATTCCTGTCTCGAGAAATTGACATAAAACTGTGTCAAAATTATACCAAAACGGACATATGCCAGATTTTGTATAAAAGTTGTAGCATTAAACAGATCATATTCAACAATTACCCAACCAATCTGAAAACGATTATATCCCACAGGAGCCTGAGAATATCTTAGGTTTGCTCATATTATAATTTTTTATTTTGCATTTTGCATTTTTAATAGATACAATTGATAATATTATAGTTCGTATAGTCCGTATTACGTCACAATAACTTCAGCCAATGACAGTTCAGTATCGTTGTCACGTTACAGACGGAAATCACGTGACCAGTATACTGCACTGCCATTGGCTGAAGTACTGGTGACGTAATACGGACTATACGGATTAAATGAAATATTAATATGAATTATATCTATAAAAATTGCAAAATAGAACTTAAATAATTATAACAGGAGCAAACCTGAGATTTTCAGTTTTCTATAAATAACTAGCGCAATTATATAGTATATGTATCTACCACTTCCTTGATAAATAATGTACAAATGTAGCAATAATTTCATTAACTAAATGTTTTTCTTCGATTCCATTTTAATTGGGATGAAAGATATTCTACATGATTTCCCATCAAACAGGGGAATTCTTAAGATGTGGAATAACCTGCCTCTTGACTTAAAAAGAAGCAACTCTCTAAGTATATTTAAAAATAGACTACTAAATTCTCTTTTTGAAAATTATAGGACAATGTGTTATAAANGAAGGACAGAAATCTCCCTTTAAATATTTGTCCGAGCAAGAAGGACAGAAATCTCCCTTTAAATATTTGTCCGAGCAAGAAGGACAGAAATCTCCCTTTAAATATTTGTCCGAGCAAGAAGGACAGAAATCTCCCTTTAAATATTTGTCCGAGCAAGAAGGACAGAAATCTCCCTTTAAATATTTGTCCGAGCAAGAAGGACAGAAATCTCCCTTTAAATATTTGTCCGAGCAAGAAGGACAGAAATCTCCCTTTAAATATTTGTCCGAGCAAGAAGGACAGAAATCTCCCTTTAAATATTTGTCCGAGCAAGGAGGACAGAAATTTCCCTTTAAATATTTGTCCAAGCAAGAAGGGCAGACAATTTCCCTTTTTATATTTGTCCGAGCAAGGAGGACAGAAATTTCTTTGCTTTTTGTCAAACTTCAAGTGACTTACAGATTAATGCGGCAGAGAGAAGGAAAGAAATTGACAGAATTCAGCAAATTTAAAGTTTGAAAAACAACGTTTTTTTTCACATTGTTGTTCAGATAATGATCATGAAAACAACTTTGAGTAGAACCAAATGTAGTGTTTGTTACTTTTAGACCTATACTGTAAATTTTTTGTTTTAAACCGAAATATTCAATATCTGTGGCAAGGGAGGGAATCTTCCATTGCACCCCCCCTCCCCTTACCTGGATATTCCATCATGATAAGCAATAAAAAACTGTTTATATTCTTCTCTACTCTGTTCTGACATCTCTCCCCACATCTCGTTCATGTTCCGGTGATGGCTGTTCAACAAATGAGTAGCCTAAAAACAAATTGATTATTATAATTTTAAAAATAATTAAATGAAGGTGTTTACTTTGTCCTGCTCTGGACTTTAATTTACTGTACTGTAAAGTTATGTACAGTACTGGTCTGTACTGTACTATACTGTACTGTAATGTAATTTACTGTACTGTAGTGTACTGTACTGTACTGTACTTACTGCAGAATGAGTTTACCTTTAAAAAATCTGCAGGTTGTACTGTACTGTAAACTGAGTTTACCTTACTAAAATCTCCAGGCTGTACTGTAACTACGTTAACTCCGAACTTGTTAAGCTCCATCCGAAGAACCTGCAGTATTCACGGTAATGAAATAATGAACGTTCAGTTAGATTTAGTTTTTGAAACGTAGATTTTGACCTCGGGAAGTTCCGATAAAGCAGTCAAATAGGGTGAAATTCTACTATCTGTAAACTTACTCTTGAAATATATATTACCTGAGATAATCCTTCAAGTGCATGCTTAGTGGCGCAGTACACTGATAACCCTGGATATCCATGCAATCCAGCAACACTGGATACATTTATTATTCTACCCTGGATACAACAATACATTGGATATATTGATTATTCTACCCTGTATACAAATATATATTGGATACATTGATTATTCTACCCTGGAAACAACAATATATTGGATACATTTATTATTCTACCCTGGATACAACAATATATTGGATATATTGATTATTCTACCCTGGATACTACAATATACTGGATACATTTATTATTCTACCCTGGATACAACAATATATTGGATACAGTTATTATTCTATCCTGGATACAACAATATATTGGATACATTTATTATTCTACCCTGTATACAATAATATATTGGATACATTGATTATTCTACCCTGGATACAACAATATATTGGATACATTTATTATTCTTCCCTGGATACAACAATATATTGGATACAGTTATTATTCTACCCTGGATACAAAAATATATTGGATACATTTATTATTCTACCCTGTATATAATAATATATTGGATACATTGATTATTCTACCCTGGATACAACAATATATTGGATACATTGATTATTCTGTCCTGGATACAACAATATATTGGATACGTTGATTATTCTACCCTGGATACAAAAATATATTGGATACATTGATTATTCTACCCTGTATACAACAATATATTGGATACATTGACTATTCAACCCTGGATACAACAATATATTGGATACATTTATTATTATACCCTGTATACAACAATATATTGGATACATTGACTATTCAACCCTGGATACAACAATATATTAGATACATTTATTATTCTACCCTGGATACAACAGTATATTGGATACATTTATTATTCTTCCCTGGATACAACAATATATTGGATACATTTATTATTCTACCCTGTATACAACAATATATTGCATACATTTATTATTCTACCCTGGATACAACAATATATTGGAAACATTTATTATTCTACCCTGGATACAACAGTATATTGGATACATTTATTATAATACCCTGGATACAACAGTATATTGGATACAGTTATTATTCTACCCTGGATACAAAAATATATTGGAAACATTTATTATTCTACCCTGGATACAACAGTATATTGGATACATTTATTATAATACCCTGGATACAACAATATATTGAATACAGTTATTATTCTACCGGTAGTAAAAATATTTCTATTTATCCATCTATCTCCAATTTTCATGAACCTTAAAGGGACTTTCATAATTTCAAGTGACCTCTTTTTACAGATGGTATGTATGAGTCACAGTGATACCCTTTAAAAGTTTATCTGATAAAAAAACAGGAAAGATATCTTCAATTATCACGTTTAAAGCTTTTAACTATAATTTAGAGTTAAACTACATTTTTTTTTGACGAAGTTTTAAGGGCAAGGGTGCTGTTGTGAATCAGAAATATGTCCCTATAAATTGAGGGTAAATTTTAATTACGTCTACAGTTCCTTTAAATGGATATATAGAATACAGGCCTAGGGACAAACTTAATAGCGTGTTTATTTAAGTTTAACCCTATCCCTGCTGGGGTACTTGAAAACCAGGATACGCTGGGGGGGTCAATTTGACCCCCCCCCCTCTAAATCCCATGTTTTATGTCCATATATGACAAATGATACATCATTAGAAAGCTCTTGTGCTCTACTTTTAGAATCTGCAAAAAAATTTGCAAATTTGCGAAAATTGAATTTTTTATCGCAAAATCCAGTTTTATAGTAAAAATGTTTGCAAAAAAAAATTTGTCCAAAAAATGACAAAT
>NW_019396354.1:151471-161946 GCF_000591075.1 Eurytemora carolleeae | reverse complement strand
CTAAATTTTAGAATTGGATACGCACCTCTGATTGGCTAAATTTTAGAATTGGATACGCACCTCTGATTGGTTAAATTTTATACACTTTTCAAACTAAAAATTGAATTAATCTTGAGATTGATAAAAAGAAGTGTGATAAAAACCCTCTCCCTAACATATTTAAAAAAAGCCCTCTGGATAACAAACCTCTATCTGTGAATATATCTGGGGCCAAGTTTGCCAATCAAATTCTCCACAAACACAAACACCAGCATTGTTCACTATTGCATACAACCCTAAATAACAGAAAATACATTCCGAAATATATAAAAAAGTGAACCATCAAAGATAAGACTTCAGCGACGACATTTAGAACTTATTCGGCTTTTTTCCGCTTAAATTTCTCTACAGCTGTATGAGTTTGTTGGTAAAACACAAACATATTAAAAACTATACCAATGGCGAAACCAAAGTGAAATCTTTGGGTCAAAAAGTCTTGTCCGTTGTGGAATTATATATAAAAGTATTTATAAAAGTATATAGAAAAGTATATATAAAATTATATATAAACGTATATATAAAAGTATATATAAAAGTATATATAAAATATAAAGTAAACAATGCCAAACCTTCTTCTTCAGAAACTAGATTTTCCTGGATAAAGTGTACGGCAGCATCTACATGATCATCCCGTCTAAATATTCATAAACATGATCTTCCCGTCTAAATATTCATAAACATGACCGTCCCGTATAAATATTCATAAACATGAACATCCCGTCTAAATATTCATAAACATGATCATCCCGTCTAAATATTTATAAACATGATCATCCCGTCTAAATATTCATACACATGATCATCCCGTTTAAATATTCATAAACATGATCATCCCGTATAAATATTCATAAACATGATCATCCCGTCTAAATATTTATAAACATGATCATCCCGTTTAAATATTCATAAACATAATCATCCCGTCTAAATATTCATAAACATGACCATCCCGTATAAATATTCATAAACATGATCATCCCTTCTAAATATTTATAAACATGATCATCCCGTCTAAATATTCATAAACATGATCATCCCATTTAAATATTCATAAACATGATCATCCCGTATAAATATTCATAAACATGATCATCCCGTCTAAATATTTATAAACATGATCATCCCGTCTAAATATTCATAAACATGATCATCCCGTTTAAATATTCATAAAAATGATCATCCCGTCTAAACATTCATAAACATGATCATCTCGTCTAAACATTCATAAACATGATCATCCCGTCTAAATATTCATAAACATGATCATCCCGTCTAAATATTCATAAAAATGATCATCCCGTCTAAATATTCAGAAACATGAACGTGATTATATTGTCTTAATATTTATTCTATTCTATTCTAATCTCTTTAGTCCTTACTAGCTCGAAATAACCTAACATCCATATTAACTAGCTTGAGCCGATTACTAGCTTCAACTCTAAGGCGCTGATCCCCTCACTAGCTCGAAATTACCTAACATCCATATTAACTAGCTTGAGCCGATTACTAGCTTCAACTCTAAGACCCTGAGCCCCCTCGCTCGCTAGAAATTACCTAACATCCATATTAACTAGCTTGAGTCGATTACTAGCTTCAACTCTAAGGCGTTGAGCCCCCTCGCTAGCTGTATCTAAGCAACCAGCGAACACCTAAACAATCATAGTTAGTGAAATTGGAATAACTTCCATTTAATCAACGAAAGCTAGAATGCATATTTACCTGGAAACCTAGAATATCCAGATGTTTTGCCAGTTCATGACCTATTCCTGTATCACAGCCCGTCACAAGAACAACCTGAATATTAGAGACAAAATATTTATCTTTAGATTGGATTATAGATCCTTGAAATACAGTGAGACCTAGAAAACTGTGGAATAAAAAGACGACTAAAATTTATGAATTTATTGTCAAATGAACATTAAGCATATTAATTGTGCAGCTTACGTACTACATGAAGAAGAAATTGATAAGTTTTTTTTAGAAACTGGTAAAATACATGTTCTTTAACAATTCAACAGGTTTTAGACTTTTTCTTTGATTCTAATTATTTCACCTGTAGAATCACCTTAGATTTAAAATTAAATTTATTTAATATTTTTTCCTTCAGTTTTTTCGCGAAAAAAAAAATAATTTCACGATTTATATTTTTTTCGATTCAAAGAGATATTTTTCTGATTGTATAATAAAAGATTGAACCTTAGATCCTACTTCATGCTGAGCTTGACAGAGTAAACTGCGGAGCAACCAGAACAGAATACCTGGAACATAAATATATTTATCATACAGGGAGAAAAATAAATGTCTGGAATAGGTAGACGACTCTTAAACTCACAACAAGACTTTAGTCCATTGAACATGAGACACTTAAATAGTGCAATGTAAACAGACCAATTTCACTGATAAGCGATTTAATATGTTATTAAGTAAAACTATTTGCTTTGTAACAATATCAAAAACACTTAATCAATGTTTTAATGTCGTCTTCTACAAATTTGTTGGTTATCACTGTACAATAGTATTCTTTAAAAGGAGCTTTCAGTGTCCTTCCATCTTAAGAGTGGCGTATTCTATTCCCAACAGCACCCTTTAGTCCTTTATCTAAGTAAGAATGAGGAAGATATCATGGATTTATTTCTTAAAACGTGTTGAATACTGACAATTGACAAGTCAGTTCAGCAGAAAAAAATTTTTTTTTGCAAGAAAAAGAAGGAAACATCATTCATTCCTTAATCAGTCAAAAGTTTGTGACTCTATAAAGATATTGTTATCTAAAGTAAATTACGCTACATTCATTAAAAAGGATTTGTTAATTTCTAAGTTATAATTGTTACAGACACATTTCAGTAAAACTATATGGAGGTCGGAATTAATGAATGAATGAATTAAAGTCGACTAATTTAATTTCGTTGTGTGTAGAGTTAGTTCTATTTAATTTCGTTATGTGTAGGGTTAGTTCAATTTAATTTCATTGTGCGTAGAGTTAGTTCTATTTAATTTCATTGTGTGTAGAGTTAGTTCAAGTTGATTTCGATGTGACTAAAACTTTCCTTAAACTAGTCATAAAGTCATACCTCAGGGCTAGTGGGACATTTTTAGAGGTATAACGAGTACAAAATAAAAATCTATTGAAAGCAATTTCTAACTAAAAGAGAGAACGAAGATGATAATAATGTTTCTGTATATTGTTTATCCAAAAGATAGTTAATGAAATTGTCTTACATTTTTCAAGCATAAAATAAGATTTTATCACGGTTAAAATCAATTGCCACTCTTATTGTTTAAATTTTAAAGTTGAAAATCATATTTTTTATTTATTTTAATTTTCTAATTACTTAATTTTATTGTTTTATTAAAGTCCGTTGTATAAATCTAATTATAAGTCTGAAATGAAGCACGTGCAGTGTAGAGTGTACAGCTTTTTATATATTACAATTATAACGTGAGAAGGTTGCGAATTTTACTGCTGGAGAGTGGAATTGTCTGATTTTATTTCCCATTGTCTGTTAGTTAGCAAGGACCTGTTTAATTTATGTATTAAAGGGAAGAGGTTGTTAGACTAAAGTCAACTAATTCTTAAAGGGCCTGTTAACGTAATTTGAAGTGCACCCTGTAAACGATTATCTGAACAACAGTGAGGAGGATATCGTCGTTTTTCTGTCTTAAAGGGACAGTAAAGGAAAAATGAAAGGGGGTATAGGCTGAAAGCTAATCACTTTAGCTCTCGATCACGATCCATGAAAGTTATATCTGATGTTCCTGTCTCGAGAATCTGATTTACAACTTTGTCAAATTTATACGAAAATTAATATATATACAATTTTGTATAAAAGTAGTGGGTTTAAAAAGATCAAATTCAGCAATTATGCAACCAATCTGAAAACGATTATATCCAGAGAAAGCTAATTGTAACTTAGGTTTACTCCAATTCTAATTTTATATTTGTTATTTCTATTTTTAATAGATTTAATTCATAATATTGGGGCCGGAGGAACGTGACAGAAATATTTTTGCAGGATATTTTAGCAATGAATAGTTTTACAAGTATTGCACATATGTAAGTGCTTATAGGTTGGTTCGCCGGTCAGTAATAGGTGTTTGTGAATTCAATCATAAAGAATAAAAATAGTGGTTTTCGCATGAGACATTTGTGTATTGTAATGCTTAACAATTAAAACAATAAAGATTGAAAACATGTTCAAAAAAAAAAGAAAACTCTGATTGAAAAAATATATTTTTTTTTTGACACGATAACTGGTTTTACTTGATTTACAATTCCAAATTAAAATTTTGTCAAAATCACAGAAAAAATAAATCTGATTGATACTTAAAGGGAGTGTTCGCGAACAGATGCGATTATTTATCGCCGTAAGCCTATTCCCCATTTCATTTTTCGCGAACACTCCCTTTAAAGTCCCCTGAATGCTTATAATGCCCTATCATCTCTACAATGATATGAAAGAATATGATAAGACCACTTCCCCTCCCTCCCCCCTCCACTCTCCCGCTTATGGAGGTCATTCTTCTTATTGAATAATCAGCAAATCATAGTCTTGTATGTGATTTGCATTTTTGCAAAGTTTCTATTGAAGTTTCTGTTTTCTAGATGTAATATTCAGTAGGTTGCATCGGACAGATATTCACGCAAACCAGTTTAAACTTATTCTAGAGTTGAACCAGAGAAAAGAAGGTTTTAAATAATATTATGTATTGACGAAAAGCTATAATGTTAGATTTTAAAAGAAACTGTTTGGAAATTTTCAGTACAAAAAAAGATATCTCACTCATTCGTAATCGAAAAAGAGTGCCGGTGTTAATCGAACAAGCAACTTTATAAATAGAGCTGGTCGCTTGATGTTACGTCTTCAATAACTTTCTAAACCTTTAAATCTGTCAATTTCTCCAAAAAAGTCGCAAAGGTTTATTTTCTAATCGACGATTTAAGAGCTGGCATTTTCTACAAATATTCTTTCTCATGAAATCAATTTTACACTGGCAGCAGTGCCAGAGTTTCTAAATTTTTTTATTAATTTAAAATATCTCTAAATTTGCAAATGAAAACTATTGTTTTCATAGAGAAAAAAAAATAATAGTTTCGTGTTTTTATAAATAATGCCTGTATTTAAAATTTCCAAATTAAGATAGATATGTCTCGTTAATTAATTTTGATCAAGAATAACATTTTATTTAGTAATGCCAATTAAAAGTTTCTGAACGGATTAGCTGACTAATCATAATTTTCAGTTCTATATATATTAGCTTAGACCTAATTTTAAAGCTTATATCTATTTAAAAAAAAATAATATATCTTTAATTTATAACCCTTTGATATTCGCAACTGTCTCTTTAGGTTTGAATTAAAAAGAAGAAGTGGTCACTGGTCATGTGCACAACCCTACTCCGGTGGGATGAAAAAGTGGTCACGTGCGCAACCCTCCTCACGTGGGATGTAGATGTGGTCACGTTCTCAACCCTACTCCCGTGGGATAAAGAAGTAGTCACGTGCCCAACCCTACTCATGTGGGATGAAGAAGTGGTCATGTGCCCAATCCTACTCCTTTTGGATGAAAAAGGGGTAACGTGCCCAATCCTATTCCTGTGGAATGAAGAAGTAGTAACGTGCCCAACCCTACTCCTGTGGAATGAAGAAGTAGTAACGTGACCAACCCTACTCCTGTTGGATGAATAAGTGGTAACGTGCCCAATCCTATTCCTGTGGAATGAAGAAGTAGTAACGTGCCCAACCCTACTCCTATGGAATGAAGAAGTAGTAACGTGCCCAACCCTACTCCTGTGGAATGAAGAAGTAGTAACGTGCCAAACCCTACTCCTGTGGAATGAAGAAGCAGTAACGTGCCCAACCCTACTCCTATGGAATGAAGAAGTAGTAACGTGCCCAACACTACTCCTGTGGAATGAAGAAGTAGTAACGTGCCCAACCCTAAATCTGTAGGATGAAGTAGTGGTCACGTGATGAAGTGAAAGCTTAAATACTTGAATACTAATTTAATAAGAAAGAAACCAGTTTCTCTTTTAGAAATAATAATCTGAAAATGGCAACACTGACATTTGGGGGACATCCTGATATCCAGTAGGATTATAGTGTAACTGATATCCAGTAGGATTATAGTGTAACTGATATCCAGTAGGATTATAGTGGAACTGATATCCAGTGTGGATAAAATTAACAGACATCCAGTGTGGATAAAGTTAACTGACATCCAGTGTGGATAGAGTGAAATTTACATCCAGTGCGAATATAGTTCAACTGAGACCTAAGTGATATCTAGTCTAAATGCAGTGTAACTGATATCCACTGTCGATCGTTCAGGGCAAATATACAGGGCAGCTACACTGATATCCAGGGCAGGTATACTGATATCCATGGCAGATATAATGATATCCAGGGCAGATGTACTGATATCAAGAGTAGATATACTAATATCCAGTACAGATATACTAATATCCAGGACAGATATAATGATATCCAGGGTAGACATACTAATATCCAGGACAGATATACTAATATCCAGGACAGATATACTAATATCCAGGACAGATAATCCAGGACAGATATACTAATATCCAGATAAAATGATATCCAGGACAAATATACTAATATCCAGGACAGATATACTAATATCCAGGACAGATATACTAATATCCAGGACAGATAAAATGATATCCAGGACAAATATACTAGTATCCAGGACAGATATACTAGTAATCAGGACAGATATACTAATAATCAGGACAGAATTACTTTAGCAAATGCTTTGCTCCAGCAAGTTCTCTTAGGTCTGTACAAATCCAGGTATAACCTTCTTTAATCTCAAGTATCTATCAACCGAGATACAACCTCTATATTCGTCTCTATGTATCGTACAGATACAACTCGCTCTTAAACTCCAGGTTACTCAATAATACTTCAGTCTGTATCAATCCAGATACGAAGCTGTACATATTCCTCAATGTATATCGTACAGATACAACTGGCTCTCAAACTCCAGGTTCCTCAATAATACTTCAGTCTGTATCAATCCAGATACGGCGCTGTATGTATTCCTCAATGTATATCGTACAGATTAGGGTTTCCATTTTTCCGGAAAAAAATTTCCATTTTGGAAATGGAATGATCCGGAAATTTGTTGCGTAAACAGGAATTCCGGGATAACTCCGGTATAAATGGAAACCGGAAATTTTCCGGTTTACGTCACGTAAACCGGAAAAATTTCCGTTTTACGGAATGGAAACCGTAAAATTTCCAGTTTCCATTTCGTAAACTGGAAAAATTTCCGGTTTCCATTCTGTAAACCAGAATTTTTTACGGTTTACGTAACCTAAACCGGAAAATTTCCGGTTTACGTCACGTAAACCGGAAAAATTTCTGTTTTACGGAATGGAAACCGTAAAATTTCCAGTTTCCATTTCGTAAACCGGAAAAATTTCCGGTTTCCATTCGAATATTGATTATTGAGTATAACTTTTTCTACCGTCCGGCATCCATTCATATATTGTTAGTGTTACTAACTGGTGTTGTATTTACATATGTAAGACTTTAATGTAATTCTGGTACCAAATGTTCCGGAAACCGGAAATTTCCGGAACAATTTTCCGGAACGTTCCGGAAATTTCCGGAACAAATCGGAATTCCGTAACAATCCGTAATTCCGGAACAACGTTCCGGAAATTTCCGTTTTACGGAAAAAAAATCGTTCCGGAATTCCGGTTTTCCGGAACCTTGTCCATAATAGAAATGGAAAAAATTTCCGGATCATTTCTGTACGTAAACCGTAACCCGGAATTCCGGTGGAAACCCTAGTACAGATACAACTCACTCTCAAACTCCTGGTTCCTCAATAGTACTACTACGCTATAAGTATTCCTTAATATATATCGTACAGATACAACTCACTCTCAAACTCCAGGTTCCTCAATAGTACTACTACGCTAAAAGTATTAATACATGTCTAAAACTAATGAAGCAACAATTCATGTTGAACCAACTTATATTTAAAGTAATGATGGGTTTTATAGTACATGTTAAGAATATGGGCCGATAGGTCTTCTCAGAATTAAATAGCGTAGTTAGGTTACAGATAACGTTTTACGAACATAGATTTATATACAATTAATGAGCATATACGAGTTTTTATTACATACTGATATCCAGGACAGATGCTTATATCCAGATAAAATCACATGCCAACGAATGCATAAGATTTCAAAGATTTAGATACAAACACACGCCCAATTGAAGTGAATAAATGCATTAAATGCATTTCAATTTTAAAATAGTGTAACATTAAAAATAAATTTTATCTAAATATTCTAAACTGAACCCTTCCGGCCTCCTGCATGTTGTAATTACCATACTCTATAAACTGCTCTTGAACTCGTATCTATCCAGGTAAATTTGATTTCAACTTAGCAATCAATGTAGACACCTGGTAACAATCTTGTAACCTATCAATACCAAACAATAGGTGCGATTAGGGATGTTAACCTTTTCATTTTTCAGAAAAACGATCATTTCGTTATGAAAACGACAACGAAAAATCGAAAACGAAACGATTGTTTTTAAAAACGATCGTATTTTTAAAAAGTTCGTTTTTTAAAAATGGTCGTTTTTAAAACGATCGTTTTTATAAAATTCGTTGTTTTGTTGACGATGTTAACGATGACCCTTCATTTACGATCGTTAACGATGGACCTTTGTTAACGATCGTTAAAGACGACCATTCGTTAACGATCGTTAACGACAACCATTCTTTAACGATCGTTAACGAAGAGAGGAAACCGACCTGAAGGGCATCTGTACTTATCATTGAGTAGTTTTTAAGAAAGTATCAAGGAATTTTAACTCCCCCACAACTGTTAAACTTCATGTAAGACGATATTCAATAAAGTTGCATGTAATTTTTTTTCCAAAAACGACCGTTTTGATAAAGTTCGTCGTTTCGTTAACGATCGTCAACGACGACCTTTCGTTTACGATCGTTAACGGCGACCCTTCGTTAATGATCATTAACATAATTGCCGATAAATTTTTTTTTCAAAAACGATCGTATAAAAAATGGTCGAAAATTGTTTTAATAAAAACGATCGTTTTCAACAACGATCGCTATTCGTTTTCTAAAAGTTCAAAACGAGTGGGTCGTTTTTAAAAACGATCGTTTTTTTTCCGAAAACGAAACGATCGTTTTTGAAAACGTAACAAAAAAGATAGTTTAACGATCGTTTACAAAAACGATTAACAACCCTAGGTGCGATCTCCTATTAATTAAGAAGACAATCAACAGGACTAGCTGGTGCAACAAGGTTGACGCGGTCAGACTTTATGCTTCATATAGGTTGAATTTACTTTTACTAAAGGGGCAGAGCTGTGTGATACAAACTCTCAATTCTTTTCACACCTTTTTAATTCAAACAAATGTAAAATTAAGAAGAAGAAAAAGTGTAACTGAAGACGATGATTAAAAACAGTAATATTTTGATCGAACCCCTTATTTTTTTGAAAATAAAGGTTAACACACCCCCTTCACCCCTTACTACCTTCCCCTTCCACCCACCCATTTGCATTTTGAAAGCCTTGATAAATTATCCTTGGTCAACTAGAACATTAAAAGGGACTGACAATGTAATTTCAAGATGTCCACTATTATAAAAGAGTTCAATGCATTCGTTAAACCAAAGCAAAAATAGTTTTAAAATTTGGTATTTCTTAAAGAAAACAAATAACATTAATTTTATTTATAAAGGAAAAACTATTTATGTATTTATGTATATTGTATTTATTTTTAACTTCGGTTTTAACTTGAAATTACGCTTACAGTCCCTTTAATTGTACCTATAAATAACAATAGTTCAGGATGTTACACCCACCTCACATACTTAACATTTACCCAACCTACAAAAATTCAACAAAAGGAACCTATAAACCCCTCTGTTGCGTTGAAAAGGATTAAATACATATATCCCACATGTTTTATTTTATCTTGACATTTTTAAACAGTCGACTATTTCTTAATCATCACAAATAGGTTGTCAAGTACTTGACAACCTATTTGAATCATCATTTTCTGCTGTGTACATTGTACATTGTACACAGAACCCTCAGTACAATTTTCAGTGGTCTGTACACTGTACAGAAAGTAAATAAACTTTCTCAATAAACTTTCTTGTAATATCACTTAGAAAACTTTACAACTAACTTTTTAAAAAACTTGAAATATTGAGTTTTAACATAAAAGTTGAATTGTGATAAAACTTTAATTCGAAGGTTAATTTTGTCATTTAGGGAGAAATTTCCGTTTTACGGAAAAAAATCGTTCCGGAATTCCGGTTTTCCGGAACCTTTTCCATAATGGAAATGGAAAAAATTTCCGGATCATTTCTGTACGTAAACCGTAACCCGGAATTCCGGTGGAAACCCTAGT
>NW_019396354.1:147285-151304 GCF_000591075.1 Eurytemora carolleeae | reverse complement strand
GATGGGGTACAGGGTGGGCAGGGGGGGGGGGGGGGGGGTTGAATGAAGTTATACTTTTTGCATGAATCTTCTTCATTGTAACTCCACGCTTGAACTTACTGCAAGGTTATTAAACAAATGCAATAGAAATAATAAATAATAAATATGCTATGTAATATGACCAACCCCCTCTACCTGATATGCTTTGTTATCTGACCAACTACCTCTACTTGATATGCTATGTCATCTGACCAACTACCCCTACCTTGTATGCTATAACACCTGTTCTTTAAATAAAGTAAGGTATTATTTATTCCCAAAACTTTGAAAATCTTAAAAGATTCAAAGAAAAGCTTCTCACTTATTGTTGTGTTTAATGCACACTTATTTATCAAAGACGATCTTTATTATTTTCATGTTCAGTGGTCCACCCTGTATATTCCTATCCAACCTCCCGCCAGGAGCTGGATATTTGTTCATCTAATGCAGTGTAACATTAAACTCATCTTTTTGTCCACATCAATGACAAACATATTTTAAGAACTAAGTTAATTATAAATTGAAATAGTTTAAAATTAGATTATCATCTAGTAAAAAAAACAAAATTTCATGAACACAATTGCATAAACGATACACACTTTAACACCCTTATTTTTTCTTTCTGAAAATTGATCAGCTGTGAACGCGGTTCTACAACAAAGTATGTTGTTATACAGATTTCTACAGCATGGTTAAGCGAGTAAAGTTATGTACATATATATTACGTATATCAGTATACACTGCCAATATATATAGTTATGTACATATATATTATGTATACCAGTATACACTGTCAATATATAAAGTTATGTACATATATATTACGTATATCAGTAACCACTGTCAATATATAAGGTTATGTACATATAAATCATGTATACCAGTAACCACTGTCAATATATAAAGTTATGTACATATATATTACGTATATCAGTATACACTGTCAATATATAAATATATATTACGTATATCAGTATACACTGTCAATATATAAGGTTATGTATATATATATCATGTATACCAGTATACACTCTGTCAATATATAAAGTAGTAATCTCTGTTTGTAATTCATGAGCCCTTTGACCGATCTGCGTCAAATTTTAATTAGGGAACTCGGTTGAACCACGGGAATATTCTTAAAAGGTTGATTTTCTTAGTGAAATATTATTTCCAGGGAAAGCCGGGTTCCCAAGCTTGTTTAAAAATCTATTTAAAGTGTTGCTTTGCTCATGTCGTTGTTTTGAAATACTTACATTTAAGTGTGTAGCCCTGAATATGAAGATTTTAAAACAGCTTCCGATTCTACCAACCGATATATATATATATGCTGCCTAATGTTAATGATTTAGTTCTACAGTGATATATTCAGTATAAACTATGAATAGATGACTCTATATTTACTTCAGGCAGAGGGGTTAATTAGTCAGAACAATAAATACAGTCGGAATGAAGCCAACAATACAATTCCGGAAACTATATATATAGTATTCGGCATTTTTACGCTTTTTCTTCAGGTTTTATCCTAATCTTAGACTTCTTTTCAATATGGGAGACATTTCTTTTCATTCATTATTAAAGAAATTGAGTCTTTGCCACAAACTCAAATTGTCTTTACACCCTGATGTTGTGAACCTATGATACTTAAAGCTTAGATTTTTGGGCTATAAAGATATAGGAATTAAAAAAAGAGTTTGTGGCAAAGACTCAATTCCTTTGAAAAAAAATTTTCCCCATTTTTTACGACCTAATTTTTTAAAAACTACGACTTTCCCGATATTAATATAAATCTAGGCTTTGTTTATTGTACAGGGTGTCCCAATAAACATGAGAATTTTACATCGTCTTTGATCCATGAGGCATTTTTCAATGAACACAATTATTGGAGTATGTATTCCAGTTTAAGCATATAATAATATCGAAAAATCCTGTCTTGAGATTTTCAAAATGTGGTCTACCATTTTTGTATCTTCAAAATTGACAGAGATATTGCAAAATTTGTTCATATTTCAATTTATCTAAATAAATCAAAATTGACTTAATATCAAATATATTCGTTAATTTTTAAGACACAAGAAAGGTCAGGTTTCTTTTTAGGTTTTTAAAAAACCTGAAGTAAAATAACTTCAAGCCCCGATTTTTTACATTAAACCTTAAAATTAAAAAAAGTCGGTAGAAATATAAGATTTGGTAGAGTTGGTAGAAATATAAGATTTGGTAGAGTTGGTAGAAATATAAGAGTTGGTAGAGTTGGTAGAAATATAAGATTTGGTAGAGTTGGTAGAAATATAAGATTTGGTAGAGTTGGTAGAAATATAAGATTTGGTAGAGTTGGTAGAAATTTAAGATTTGGTAGAGTTGGTAGAAATATTTGAAAAGCTCGTAAGACGTTTCTATACTTTCTATTTAATGCATTTAATTAAAACTCAATTCACATGTTTTTTAGGTCAATTTGACATGTATTGTATGCTGTTTAAGTGGGGAAGTGTGGAATGTATAAAGTTGAATATATTTTAAACCGGAAAGGAATAAATTAAGGATGAAAACAGCGCGAGTATGACCGCACCCATCATATGTATTCTATAGATATAACAAGAACAAAATGCATCTGAAAATCTTCTTGTTATGCTGGTTACTCAGTTATCATGTTTAATGTAACGTATTACAGACAAAAAGAGAATTAAAAACAAAGAGTTAAAGAGCTTAAATAACTTAATCCTAATCAGATGTATACATAACTAAAGAATCAAAGAATCAAAGAATCAAAGAATCAATGAATCAAAGAATCAAAGAATCATAGAATCATAGAATCAAAATCAAAGAATCAAAGAATCAATGAACAAAGTACGTTTCAGAGTCTTCACAGTTTTTTTTTACTTCACTATAGAAATCAATAAGACTAAAACGAAACTTAAGAGCCAATTGGTTGAATGTGTGTTTAAAAAATAGTTATTTTCAATATACTTAATGTTTAATGTAACGTATTACAGACAAAAAGAGAATTAAAAACAAAGAGTTAAAGAGCTTAAATAACTTAATCCTAATCAGATGTATACATAACGCATCCAGGCGCGGGGGGGGAAGGGCAACTAATTTGTGTGAAGCGCGAAATTTTTTTTTGCCCCCCCCCCCCCCTTAAAAATGTCTAGGGGGGCAAGAAAATGTGTATTACTCAACCATGATAAAACACCTTACTACTAATTCAGGATATTTTGGGTAAAACACCTTACTACTAATTCAGGATATTTTGGGGGTACATTTTTTTGATTTGGGGGCATTCTTTTCAGTTAGGGGTAAAAAATCCTAAATTTATATTTCAGAGGCAAATTTGATTACTTGGGGGCAATTTTCAGTTTGGGGAAATCTTAGTTTTTGGGGCAAAATTTTTTTGTTTTTTTGTTCAGTGTTTTGTGTAAATCTTAAATATTTTTAAGGGCAAATTTTTTATTCAAGGGTATTTTCAAAGTATATTTTTTAATGAAAGGGTTGAGTGCATTGTGGAAATCTTAAATATTTTTAAGGGCAAAGAATCTGAGTTTATTTTGAAAAATGTTTTGCTTTAAGAGTTGGGAGCATAAATGTACGTCCACTCTGTATTTATTCTAGGCTGTATTTATTAAATCAATGTTTCCTGTTCTACTACAATTCAGGACTTTAACAGGCCTACAGCCATTAAACCAGATTCATTAAACAGAACAGCTTTATAAATGTTGCCAGCTTGAGGCAGATCTAACTAGGCAACTAGTAGGCCTTAAACCCCTTGCATATGCATTACAAGGTGGCTGAAAGGGAGTGTTCGTGAAAATATAATAATGGTTGAAACAGAATCAAACTTAAAAAAACAATCGCCAACAATTTTACCGAAATCCATCTGACAATTTTCTAATATAAACGCAATAGATAGAAATATGCAACATTGGAACCAGAGGCGCAACTAAGGGGGGCGGCCGGGCGCGCGCCCTCCCCTAGCACCTGAGAGAGGGGGGCGCCCCCCCCCCTGCAGA